>NC_053027.1:204566786-204856169 GCF_003073215.2 Triticum urartu | reverse complement strand
ACCGCATAAATGATCTTTCTTGAACTTGACGCCTTCGATGCCTATGACATGCTTCTTCTTTGCAAGGGTGTAGAGGTTCCTCATGCCAGCATGCCCAAGCCTTCGATGCCAAAGCCAGCATTCTGAAGCTTTTGCAAGAAGACATACTGCAAGTTGTGGTCCTGCTGAGAAATCTACCACGTACAAATCATCTTTCCGATACCCTTCAAACACTAGAGATTTGTCAGATTCCATAAGCACCAGGCAGCGATATTTGCCAAACATTACAATCATATTCAAATCGCAAAGCATTGAGACAGACATTAAGTTGAAGCCAAGGGATTCAACAAGCATGACTTTATCCATGTGTTGATCCCTTGAGATTGCAACTCTACCTAGACCCAATACCTTACTTTTACCAGTGTCAGCAAATGTAATGTGGCTCTTGTCGGATGGACGTAAAGTTGAGTCCATGAGAAGGCTTCTTTTGCCAGTCATGTGATTTGTACACCCACTGTCAATAATCCATTCTGAAGACTTTGAAGTCACTGGTGTCGTACCCTACAGTGCAGTTAGGGGGATAGGCTTCACGAAGGGTATTGTGAAGCATAAACATTTGACGAACTAGTGGATTATGAAAACTTAAATCCAGATTAGGACTAATAGGGAGAGTAGCATGCGATTCAGGAACGAAGTACATAATGATGTCATTTGGGCATTTTATCTTGCGCCCTACAAGATTTTTAAGGTCCCCAGCAATAGCATCAGAAGATTTGGTTTTTCTGCTGGAGACCTTTCCCTGCAAAAGAGAGTTAAGCTTTCTTAACCACCCACATCTTCAAGGGTGGCTTAGAAGCAATAAGTCTAAGTGTAGCATCTGAGAATTTTGGCTTTGAAGCCTTAGAAAACAGTCTAGCAGGTGGACAATAATACTCATAAGAATAAGCACAATAATTTTTGGTCATATGAACATGACGGTTCGAAGAACCGCTCTCATATTCGTATGCCTGAGTATGGTTTCCCTGCAAAACATTAGCGTTAGTGCGACTCAGGTGAGTCCTCTGTTCATATGAAGCCTTTGGACCGTATGAAGCCTTTGGTCTGAGGTTTGTCTTCTTCAAGTGAGGTGTCATGAAGACATTCACAGGAAGATTTTCCAGACACTTTTTCGGAACCCAGATCTTTTTCATAGGCGGTCCATTCCTGCAGTTAGTACCAATGTACCTGGCAAACACTTCACCATTCTAATTCTTAAACAGTTTATAGTTTGCATCAAAGGATTCATCAATGATAATAGGGTTAGCACAAGTGAAGCCAGATAAATTGGATGGATCTGCTGAAAGTTCCTTTGCAGCAACCCATGTAGTTTTGGGGTACTGCTCAGGTTTCCAGTAAGAGCCATCTGCATTGATTTTCCTCACAAATCCAACACCCTCTTTCCTAGGGTTACGATTCAGGATCTGCTTTTTGAGGACATCACATAATGTCTGATGCCCTTGAAGACTTTTGTACATCCCTATTTCAAGCAATGTCTTCAACCTAGCATTCTCATCAGCAATAGCAGTCGTATCCTCAGCAGAGGGGTTAGTTACCACATCAACATTTGAAGATATTCGAACAGCAGTAGCAGTGGAACATTCAGCAACAGAATTAGCATTATCGCGCTCAATGCATTTAAGACATGGTGGTTCAAATCCTTCCTGAGCGGGACTGATCTGTTCAGAGCAAAGTGACTCGTTTTCCTTTTGAAGGTCTTCATGAGCCACCCTCAATTTCTCAAGTTCTTGCTTCCTTTGAAGATAATCATAGGCAAGCTTTCATGAGTTGTTGAGAGAGTATCATGACGATCTTCAAGTTCCTGATACTTAACGTGAAGGTTTTTTATGTCTTCAATTAAGGATTCAGATCGAGTCATTTCAGCACCCAACAGATCATCGCTTCTGTCTAACAGTTTTTGAATATGTTCCATAGCTTTCTGTTGTTCAGTTGCAATTTTAGCAAGTGTTTTGTAGCTAGGTTTTGAATCACATTCAGAGTCATCGTCACTGGATGTTTCATAGCGAGTAGTGCGTGTGTTTACCTTGGCACCACGGGCCATGAAGCAGTAGGTAGGAGTGGAGTCGCTCTTGTTATTTGTGTTGGTGTCGGTGATGCAATCATTGTCTTCAGTGTTGAAGATGGACTTGGCGACGTATGCTGTAGCCAGACTCGCAATGCCAGAATCAGACTCCTCCTCAGACTCCACCTCTGCCTCCTCAGATGCGGACTCCTCCTCTGAATCCATCTCCTTTCCAACAAACGCACGTGCCTTGCCAGATGAGCTCTTCTTGTGTGATGAAGACTTTGATGAAGACTTGGAAGAAGACTTTGAGAATTTCTTCTTCTTCTTATTGTCAGAATCATATTCCTTGCTCTTCTTCTTCCTTCTGTTCTCATTGTCCCACTGTGGACACTCAGAGATGAAGTGTCCAGTTTTCTTGCACTTGTGACATGTTTTCTTCTTGTAGTTATGAGCAGAAGCTTCATCATTCCTTGAGCTTGATCGTGAAGATTTCCTGAAGCCTTTCTTCTTAGTGAATTTTTGGAACTTCTTCACTAGCATTGCAAGTTCTCTTCCAATGTCTTCAGGATCATCAGAACTGCAGTCAGATTCTTCTTCAGATGAGGAGACAGCTTTTGCCTTCAAGGCACGAGTTCGCCCATAGTTTGGACCGTAGATATCTCTTTTCTCAGAAAGCTGAAACTCATGTGTGTTGAGCCTCTCAAGTATGTCAGACGGATCGAGTGTCTTGAAATCAGGACGTTCTTGAATCATCAGGGCCAGGATGTCAAACGAACTATCAGGTGATCTCAGCAGCGTCTTGACGATTTCATGTTTGGTGATCTCAGTGGCGCCGAGGGCTTGAAGCTCATTTGTGATGTCAGTGAGCCGGTCAAATGTGTGCTGGACATTCTCATTGTCATTTCGCTTGAAGCGGTTGAAGAGGTTGCGAAGAACACTGATTCTTTGATCTCTCTGGGTTGAGATGCCTTCATTGACCTTGGAGAGCCAGTCCCAGACTAGCTTTGATGTCTTCAAGGCACTCACACGGCCATACTGTCCTTTGGTCAGATGACCACAGATGATATTCTTGGCAGTAGAATCCAGTTGAATGAACTTCTTGACATCAGCAGCAGTGACACCTTCTCCAGCCTTGGGAACGCCGTTTTCGACGACATACCATAGGTCGACGTCAATGGCTTCAAGATGCATGCGCATCTTATTCTTCCAGTAGGGATATTCAGTTCCATCGAAGACGGGGCAAGCAGTGGAGACTTTGATTATCCCTGCAGTCGACATAGCTAAAAGTCCAGGTGGTTAAACCGAATCACACAGAACAAGGGAGCACCTCGCTCTGATACCAATTGAAAGTGCGTTATATCGACTAGAGGGGGGGTGAATAGGCGATTTTTATGAAAGTCTTCAAAACGTGAGAGTTATGAAGACAAACAGTGAAGATTATGCCTATTACTATGCAGCGGAAGTTAGATTACACTAGGCCAGCCAAGGTCATGTATTCAATAGAGTGAAAGCGCAATGACAAACAGCTTCAGTGTAATAAGGATCAGGTAGGAAGAAGTTATGAAGCCAAACAGATCATACATTCATGTTGTGAAGACAAAAGATAAAGCAAGCACGCAATGGCTTCACAATGAATAACTGTAAGTAAAAAGGAAGTGTAGATGAAACCAGTGACACGTCGAAGACAATGATTTGTTGGACCAGTTCCAGTTGCTGTGACAACTGTACGTCTGGTTGGAGCGGCTAGGTATTTAAACCGAAGGACACACAGTCCCGGAGACCCAGTCAAGGACACTTAGTCCAAGACACCCAGTCCTCACCGTTTTCTCCTTGAGCTAAGGTCACACAGACCTCGCCCAATCACTCTGGTAAGTCTTCAAGGTAGACTCCCAAACCTTCACAGACTTCGTTCACCGGCAATCCACAATTTCTCTTGGATGCTCAGAACGCGACGCCTAACCGTCTGGAGGATGCATAGTCCTCAAGTGTGATAAGTCTTCAGATCACACAGACACGAAGACTTAAGTGATGCCCAATTTACTCTGGCTCTGGGTGGTTAGGGCTTTTCTCCTCACTAGGAATTTTTCTCTCAAAGGCTTCGAGGTGGGTTGCTCTTAAACGACAAAAGCCGTGCACTGAAATCTGAGCAGCCAACCGTTTATGGTTGTGGGGGGTGGACTATTTATAGCCACTTGACAACCCGAGCTGATCTGTCCGAAATGACCCTGGGTCACTAAGGAACTGACACGTGTACCAACGGTCGAATTTTGAACTCACACGGCAACTTTACTTGGGCTACAAGTAAAGCTGACTTGTCTGACTCTGGACAAGATTTTCTCTCAAAGTCTTCACTCGAAGACATAGGATTTGAATTAGGCATCACTTCAGTCATTCTGACTGGTTCTCTTGGACCCCACTTAACAGTACGGTGATTCCTATGACACAACATAAATGAAATAAAACTACGAAGGATCTAAGTCTTCGAGTTCCATAAGCTTCATAGGGAGTCTTCTCATGTCATTGTCTTCAATATGAATATCTTCATAAACCACCATTGTCTTCAATGTCTTCGTACATTTTTAGGGGTCATCTCTGGTAATAAAACCGAATCAATGAGGGACTTCTACCTGTGTTTTCCTGCAATTCTCACAAACACGTTAGTCCCTCAACTAGGTTTGTCGTCAATACTCCAAAACCAACTAGGGGTGGCACTAGATGCACTTACACTAGTTCTGGCAAGAAAGCCAAGAACAAAGCCCCCGACAAGGAAGTTTCTGCATGCACTGATTGCCGGGAGGCTATGGCGGCCGAAAAAGCCGGGAAGACCGACGGGCCGTACCACAAGAACCAGCGGACCAAGGGCCATGATCTCCAAGAGTGTCATCAAGTTGAGAAACTTGTTAAAAAGCAAAAAGCTGAGTATGAGAAGCGTGACATGGAGAGAGACCAAGAAGGTGCTGGCGGGAAGGGTCGTGGTGGTAGAGGAGGTCGCCGCGGAAAGACCCCTCAGCAAAATGAGAAACCTGTTAGAGGTCATGGATAGAAAGAAGGCGATGATGAAAGTGATGAAGAGGAAACCAGTGAGCAAGAATTCCAGAAAGCAACTGAGGCCATGTGCATTGACGGAGTGTGATGCCCCGAGACCGATGCGCCAGGCGTCTTCCAGTTTTTCGCCGTCGTTGCTATGTCATTCCTTTGTGTGTTGCTTCTTTGCCATGTCATCATGTGCATTGCAACATCATGTTTTCAAAATTTGCATCCGTCCCGGCCTCCCTATTCCCTCCGTTGTCTGTTCTGAGCCCAGACAGACTTGCACATGCCCGCGGCACCTCCGAAATAGTATTTTATAAGTGGCCAAAAAATGTTCTCGGAATGGGTTGAAAGTTGGCATGCGGTCTTGTTATGTTGTAGGTAGGCCGCCTGCCAAGTTTCATCGCATTCGGAGTCCGTTTGATGCCCCAACGGATAACTATAGCGGCATTATAGTCGGGCAAACCGTCGGACGTTTTTGGTCTCGAAAGACTGCTGTCGGGCCACTCTCTCTCCTCTCTTCTCAGCCCTTTGGCTTTTGCACAGGCCACCTGCAGCCCACCTACCCCTCCTCGCGTCCGGGGTCATCCAATCAAGATCTAATGGTCCGGAAACGGACTAGTTCCCCTAACCCTAGACCCCTACCCAGAGTCATTTGCAGCGCCACCTCGGTGAAACTTGAGGGATGGTTATAGTTGTACGGAGTGTTCATCCGGTGTTGCCTTGAGAACGAGATATGTGCAGCTCCTATCGGGATTGTCGGCACATCGGGCGGTCTTGCTGGTCTTGTTTTAGCATTGTCAACATGTCTTGTAACCGGGATTCCGAGACTGACCGGGTCTTCCCGGGAGAAGGAATATCCTTCGTTGACCGTGAGAGCTTGTGATGGGCTAAGTTGGGACACCCGTGCAGGGTATAAACTTTCGAGAGCCGCGCCCGTGGTTATGTGGCAGATGGGAATTTGTTAATGTCCAGTTGTAGAGAACTTGACACTTACCTTAATTAAAATGCATCAATTGTGTGTGTAGCCGTGATGGTCTCTTTCCGGCAGAGTCTGGGAAGTGAACACGGTTTTGGGGTTATGTTTGTGCGTAAGTAGTTTCAGGATCACTTCTTGATCACTTCTAGCTTCTCGACCGTTGTGTTCCTTCTCTTCTCGCTATTATTTCCGTATGTTACCCACCATATATGCTTAGTGCTTGCTGCAACTCCACCTCACTACCTTCCCCTACCCATAAGCTTAAATAGTCTTGATCTCGCGGGTGTGAGATTGCTGAGTCCTCGTGACTCACAGATACTTCCAAACAGTTGCAGGTGCCGATGATACCAGTGCAGGTGACGCAACCGAGCTCAAGTGGGAGCTCGAAGAAGATCTTGATCATTGTTATGTGTCTTTTCCGGTTGATCAGTAGTGGAGCCCAGTTGGGACGATCGGGGATCTAGCATTTGGGAATGTCTTCTTTTATTTTGGTTCCGTAGTCGGACCTTGATTGTACTCTGGATGATGTATGTTTAACTTGTTATTTGTGTGAAGTGGCGATTGTAAGCCAACTCTTTATCCCTTTCTTATTGAGTACATGGGATTGTGTGAAGATTACCCCACTTGCGACTAAACCACCATGCGGTTATGCCTATAAGTCGTGCCTCGACACGTGGGAGATATAGCCGCACCGTGGGCGTTACACGGAGGCGCTTCTTTGCACTCCTCTCAGCACTAGCTCAAACAGTAGGCATGTAAAGTCAATGTCATAGAGCCAACAGTAGATTCCTCGAAGCCACTCAAATGGTCCCGTGCTCCGATCATCTTTGATGAATAGGATCACCCTAACCGCACCACCGCTGTAGGGTGTTTGACGTTGTTAGTTTCACAAACAATCCGCAACCTCAAAAGTCACAAACATGCTAGTTGACGGCAGGGCAGGTTTGAATCTAATTTCCCCCAAGGTGATTAGCAAACTTCAAATATTAGATGAAGAGCTCAAGATTACTGGCACGTTTCAAGGAATCAACCCCGGTAGGAGTCGTCCTAATGGGAAGATTACGCTACTAGTTATGTTTGGTGGAGAACTAAACTACCGGTCCGAGAGGGTTGTGTTTGATGTGGTCGAGCTTCCCTTATTGTACAATGGGATTCTTGGTTGTCCAGCTCTGGCGAAATTCATGGCGGCATCCCACTATGCCTACAACACTCTGGAAATTCCAAGGCCAATGGCGGTCATTTCCATCATATTAGACAAGAAAGATACATAAGATGTATTGGGATGATGGTACTTCTGCTATGGATAATTCTTATGATGATGCTAGTACCTTGCTTGGTAATGATGATGTGCCACATGGTGAATTTCTTGATAAACAAATTGCTAGAGTAATACAACATGATGTTGAATCCGATGATGAGCATGAAACTGAAACTCTGGAAACACCTACTACAACTAGCCTTCCTAGATGTGAATTGCCTAAGGTACCAGAAGGTTATGTTATGAATGAGGATATAACTAGAGATATTCATGCTTGTAGGGATAGAGATGATCTAGAGAAATTATTATGCAAGTATAAAGAAAAATCTATGAATGATAGAATGAAATATGATCCTAAGTTTGCTACTTCACCTATCTTTATTGATGATAAGGATTATCAATTCTCTGGCGACCTAGAGTAAATTACTTTGGTTGAATTTGATCCTTTCCATGGTAATGAAACTGAAACTGTTGTGGCACATCTTACTAAGTTGAATGACATAGCCACCCTTTTTACTCATGATGAGAAAACTCGCTATTAATTTATTCTCAAATTATTTCCGTTCTCATTAAAGGGTGATGCTAAAGCTTGGTACAATAATCTTGCTCCTGGTTGTGTGCGTAGTCCCCAGGATATGATTTATTAATTCTCTGAAAAATATTTCCCTGCTCATAACAGACAAGCTGCCTTGCAGGAAATATTTAACTTTGTTCAAATTAAAGAAGAGAGTCTCCCACAAGCTTGGGGGAGGCTTTGCCAATTACTTAACGCTTTGCCTGATCATCCTCTTAAGAAAAATGAAATACTTGATATCTTCTATAATGGACTAACCGATGCTTCTAGGTATTTCCTTTATAGTTGTGTTTTGAGGTAACGAACTATTGGTCAAGCTGAATAATTATGGAATAACATATTGAAAAATTATGATGATTGGAATTTTCTTGAACAACCGGTTAAACCCACTCTGAAGAATAAGGGTATATTATATTTCAGTCCTGAAGATATGCAAGAGGCAAAGAAATCTTTGAAGGAAAAAGGTATTAAAGCTAAGGATGTTAAAAATTTACCTCCTATTGAAGAAATACATGGGCTTAACACACCACCACCTCCTAAGGTGGTAGAGGTAAATTCTCTTATGAAGTTCAATGATAATGATAATCCTCACAATATGCAACCTAGCCAATGCCTTTATGAGTTTGAAAACTATATTAGAAAACAAGATCACTTCAATGCAAATGTTATGAAACAACTGAAATACAATTCCGATATGATTGCTTGCTTGAGTGACTTGGTATTTAGAATCTCAAATGATGTTAGAGGTGTTGGAAAGCATGCTTCTATGGTTCAAACTCAGTTAGAACAAGTTGCTAAATCACAAAGAGAGTTGCTTGATGAAATGAATAATAATATACATGACTTTGCTGTTAGAGTTGCAACTAGAGGAAGTAAAATGACTCAGGAACCACTTTATCCCGAGGGACACCCAAATAGAATAGAACAGGACTCACAAAGGAATAACACCACTACACCTAGTCCTTCTAGAAAGAAAAAGAAGAAGAAAAATGATAGGACTTTGCATGCCTCTAGTGAACCTGAAGTAGAGAAACCTCCTGATAATGATAATGAAGCTTCTATCTCTGATGTTGAAACTCAGTCTCGTAATGAACATTCACCTAATGATAATGAAAAAAATAATGCTGATGTTCATGAAGACTCTGAACCAAATAATAAAGAACTAGACAATGATGTTGAGATAGAACCACCTGTTGATCTTGATAACCCACAACCTAAGAATAAAAGGTATGATAAAAATGACTTTGTGGCTAGAAAACACGGCAAGGCAAGAGAACCATGGGTTCAAAAACGTATGCCTTTTCCACCTAAGTCAACTAAAAAGAGAGATGATGAAGAATTTGAACGCTTTGCTGAAATGCTGAGGCCAGTCTTTTGCGTACTCGCTTGACTGATATCTTGAAAATGCCTCCTTGTGCAAAGAATATGAAAGACATCATGAATAATAGAAGAAAAATACCAGAAGCTAAAATCTCCACTATGCTTGCTAATTATACTTTTAAGTATGGAGTACCTAAAAACTTGGAGATTCGAGAATACCAACTATACCTTGCTCCATCAAAAAGAATTATCAGAAAACTGCCATACCTATTGGTATCAGTGAGGATGTGCCCGTTGTTGCTAATGTTAGTATTTTGACTGACTTTGTTATACTTGAGATGCCCGAGGACGACAACATGTAGATTATCCTTGATAGACCCTTCTTTAATACTGCAGGGGCTGTTATTGATTGAAATAAAAGCAAAGTCACTTTTCATATCAATGGTAATGAGCATACAGTGCATTTTCCAAAGAAACAATTCCAAGTGAATGGTATTAATGTTATTGAAAAATCTCCGACAATCACTATTGGAGGTTTTCATATACCTTTACGTACTGTGAGAAAGAAATATGAAATGCTAATTGTTGGGGACATGCATATCCCCATTGAGGTAACTTAGTGATTGATGAAAATTCTTCGGTTTCATACTAATTGAACGTGGTTGTTAATAAGACTTGATCAACCTTATTAATGGATCATTTTTGAGTGGTATTAAGTGGATGAATTTAGTAAGCACTACCTTCTATCCCTACTTTTTGTTTTCTATTTTTATTAGTTAAATAAAATAAAATGCCATGTTTTGTCTGTTTTCCGATTTTCCCATGCAATAAAAAATGACCCAAAAATAAAATTTCTTAGAATGCCGTGAAAATTTAATATGATTTTTTGTGAATATTACTGAATTTCTGGTGCAAATAAATCAGAGGGAGGTGCACCAGGTGGGCACAACCCACCTGGGCATGCCCTGCTGGGTTGTGGCCCCCACTTGGGCCCCCTCACTTATCTGTTTAGACCACATCATCACCTACCTCCAGAAAAAAATTCCCCATAGCTCTCTCTCTGTCTCTAGTGTTCTTGCTCTCAAGCCCGCGGATTTCAATCTCTTTACTCGAAGCTCTGTTTTCGAAACTATTTTGGGGGATTATTGCTTGGTATGTAACTCCATCGTTTGTCCAGCTAGTTTTTGTTTTAGTGGTTTATATTTTGAATAATTAGCTACTCTTGGTTCTGCTCTTGATGAGCTTGCATGTTGAATTCTTAGAGTTCTAAGTAGTTTGAATGCTTTCTATGGCCTCTATGTATCCCTATGAGTAGTTGTTATCAATCTTATAAAGTTTTGTTGATAAATTTTTGGTGACACAAAATTTTTCAGAAAATTGTACGCAAACATGATGAACATATCTGGAAGGAGTTCTTCGAGGAGATCCTCGGGGGCATCTTCTAATGATAGCTCCGCTCGTCCGTCTTATATCAAACCAAGTGAAAATTCCATTCGAGATGCAACCACCAAAACATGCTTATGGCCTTGGGATGATTATATGATGCGTGTGGGCATTAAGGAGGATTTTGAGCAATATGTTGACAATGCCGGTCTCAGTCCCTACATTTCAGATAAGTGAGAGAAATGCCACACTCTTACTGAATCATTTGTCAAAGGATTTAAATTCCATCCCCGTGAGTCTAGGGTGTCGTTTAAGCTTTTTGAAAATTCATTTACCATCTCACTAGAGAGTTTTGCTCAACACTGCAAACTCCCATTCTGGGGTTCGCTTGACGAACCACCAAGGGCTGAGTACCAAGCATTCTTAACTAGTGTTTGCTATGGTGAGACGAGGGGAGTGACTGAAGGTAGAATAAAGAGTATTAATTTTTCCAAAATTCAGTACTTTGCATTATTTAACAGGAAATGTATATTAGGCAAGCAAGATTGTAGCACGCTCTATGCTCCAGACTTGAGCCTCATACGCACCGCTCTCACCGGTGAAAGGAGTTATAATCTTGCAGCGATTGTAGCACGCAGACTACAACATAACGCTAAGAGTGGCTATTTCTATGGTGGAATATATGCCACGCGTTTAGCACGAGGGCTGGGTGTTTCACCTTTTCCATTTGACCCTATCCTACCCACGTAATATTTAGATTTTGACACCTTAAAAGATCCAAAGATCCTTAAAGGAAAGATTCATAACCTCACTTACTCTATTGTTTAACCAAACATCTGTTGTGCACACCTATTTTCCTACGCCTGCTCTTTTTTACTATCACAACAAAGGAAGATATTTTGTTCTTAAGAGCGAGGCCCGAGCACACAACAGGAAGTGGAGGCAGCATAGCAAGCCGAGGTATCTGCATCAAGAGCCTGCATGAGCTACCACGCCAACTACTATCCAAGCTTCTGATTAATTACCAAGTCAGGCCAAAAGCCTAAGCTTGGGGGAGTACATGTTTCTCTCCAGCATTACAATCATGTCCATTTCATTCCAGTTGTCGGTGTTCATACTTTTCCATTGTATCATCCATGCTTAATCTTTTTTCTTGCTTTCTTCTTGTGTGTTTGAAAAACTTTAGAAAAACCAAAAAAATTGAGTTGTAGTTAATTTACTTTCTATGCATGCTTAGTTGTAAATTAAAAAGAAAACCCAAAAATATTTACTTGTTCTTCTTTTGCTTGTTGGGAGCTTTCCGTGTAAATAGTTTTTCTCATTTTTTCTTTTCCCTGTTATTTGGTTGTTCAAGAAAACCAAAAACTCCAAAAATATTTCAGTGTGTTTCTCCGATTTTCTTTTCTTTTTATTCGAGTTGTACCAAGGAGAAGACCACGATGAAAATGTTGAGTGGCTCTCATATGAATAATTGTTGATCTAATGAAAAGCACATTTTACCTTGTCTTCTCCTATTTAATAAAATGTTTGCAGATTCCAGCTTAGTCGACTGTGTTAGAATACAAGTAGTATTAGGATTATGACTCCTATTCAGTTTGTAATAAGGCTAGGTCAGGTGCGTCTTAGCTCTTATATATACTTCTTATATCGGCACAGTATTGCATCAACAATTATTCAATACAATTCTACATGGTATCAGACTTTCGATCTTAGGGTATGGCTAACCCTCCAGCCCCGCCACCGCTGCCGTTGACCGACTACTTCGAACGGCGCTCCGCCATCATCGCCGCTAAAGTCGCCACGGCCATGGCCTCCTTTGCCTCTACCTCTACTCTAGCTCTACCTCCACCAATAACCCCCTCACCGACACCATATCCGATATTAGCCCCTACATCCCTGTAACCCTAGACCTTACTGCTCACAACTACTACCATTGGCGTCACATCTTCGACGTCCACCTTGGGCGATGCAATCTCCGCTCTCACGTTGCCGACAACTCTCTTCCTCAAATTCATGATCCGCAATGGGTCAAAGATGATCTCGCCATTATTCAATGGATCTACATGCGAGTCTCCACAGAGATCTTCAATCTCACCCACTGTGACGGTGCCTCCGACGCCGATCTATGGTCGGCCCTTCGTCAGCTCTTCCAGGACAACGTCGACGCTCGCACCAACAATCTCCACACCGAGCTTCGGAATACGGTGCAAGTTGATTCACCAGTCAGCGTCTACTGCCAACGCCTCAAGGTGATCGCGGATGAACTCCGCAAACTTGGTGATTCGATCGACGATTGCCAGTTCATCAACGTCCTCCTCTTCGGCCTCAGCAAGAGGTTCGAGAAGCAGGCCTCCTTCATCCCTATGATGCATCCGCGCCCCTCCTTCATCGAGGTTCGCTCGATGCTCCAATGGGCCGATCGTGCCCTAACTACGATGGACTCCCGTCCTCAGGTATTCACTTATTCTCCTCGCCCACCTCTGTCGACACCGCCACCACCACCTCAACAAACAACACCTCCTCAACCATCTGGCTGGCATCCAAGTCCCAACTACCGGGGCAAAAACCCTAGGCCGCCGCAGTTCCGCATGGCGCCCGCTCCTGCCCTGCCCCCGGCTCCACCAACTGCACCACCACCGCCCTCGGCTTCATCAACTGCACCACCACCGCTGCCCGGATGGTGCCCATATCCTGATCCATGGACACGGCTAGTCCAGGCGTGTTATATGCCCTGGTTCGCCCCTACGCCATATGGTGCCCTGCCTGCCTATACCGGTGGCTGGCAGCCCGGTGCTCGCCCTTACATCGGCGCGCCTGTCCTCATGCTCAACAGCCGACGGCCACGTACCATGCTACTCCCTCCTACGCACCACCGATCTACTATACCAGCCTTATGCATCCTATGGCGCTCCATCGCCCCCCTACATGCAGCAGTACAATGATGGTGTCTCTCTCTCTTTACACTGATGCTGGCCCTACTGCCGACGTCACCACACCCGCAAGCTCCCATGACTACACCGGCCTCTACTTCGACTCCGAGCTAGGACCAAGCTGCTTTTCTACAAGCGATGAACAACTTTGATGCACAAGGGAACTCAGGTATGGATTGGATTTTCGATTCTGGCGCTTCTCGTCATATGTTTGCATCGCGTAATTTGCTTTCTTATTGCACACCTTCGTCTTTTCCCTCTATTACTCTAGGCGATGGATCTTCTATTCCTATTTACTGTGTCGGTCAGGCTCAAACACAATCCCCAATTAAGCCTTTGCTTCTTTTTGATGTTCTTTTAGCTCCTGCTCTTTTTAAAAATCTGATTTCTATTCGCCAAATCACCACTGATAATCATGTTTCTGTTGAGTTTGACCCCTTTGGTTTGTCTGTGGAGGACTACCCGACCAAAGCTGAGATCACTTGATTCAATAGCTCCGGTGATTTATATTCTCTCCATGGTGCTCCAGTCATTGCTCCTGCAACATCTATGGTGGCCTCTGTTGATCTGTGGCACCAACGTCTTGTTCATCCCAATAAAAATGTGTTATCCACACTTCTTAGTGAATTTTCAATACCTTGTAATATAGACTCTCATAATTCTTCTATGTATCAGTCATGTCAATTCGGGAAACATGTTCGCCTTCCCTTTAGTTCCTCTCAATCCTCTAGTACTTTTGCTTTTGAATTACTTCATTGTGATCTCTAGACATCACCATAGAAAGTGTATCTGGTTTTAAGTATTATCTCGTGATTCTTGATAATTTTATTCATTACGTTTGGACTTCTCCTTTACGCAACAAATCCGACGTTCATAATATATTCCTTAACTTTCAGCACTATGTCTCGGTCCACTTTTTCCTCCCTATAAGATTCATCCAATGTGATAATGGTCGTGAATTTGACAACTTTAAAAATCAAAATTTCTTTCTACAATATGGAATTCTCTTGCGCTTCTCCTTTCCTTATACATCCCCTCAAAACGGCAAAGCTGAGCGTTCTCTTCGTACTCTTAATGACATCATTCACACTCTGCTTGTTCAATCTTCTATGCCTCCGAAGTTCTGGGCTGAGGCCCTCCACACAGCCACATATTTACTCAATATTCGTCCATCCAAAGTAAACCGACAAACTACTCCTTACTTCTCTTTATTGCTCTCTCATCCAAACTACTCTGATGTTCGCGTCTTTGGTTGTCTTTTTTTCCCAAACTCCTAACAAACTTTCCCCGCACTCTACCCCGTGCGTCCATCTAGGTTTTTCTGACAAGCACAAGGCTTATCGTTGTCTAGATCTTGTTAGTGGTTGTGTTCATGTGTCTCGTCATGTAACATTCATTGAAAACATTTTCCCCTTTTCTGAGCATCAACAATTAGATCCCAACTCACCCACACCGTCCACTAGTCCCTCTTGTCACAACCATCTTCCCTTCTTTCACCCACCGACCTATCTAGCAAAACCAGCTGAATGCTCTACCGCGGTAGTGGATCCTGCCGCGACCACTTCTGTCATCACCTCTGTTCTGGCAGAGGAAAACCCATTACACTCTGTCACGGCAGACCTCCTACCACCGCAGTCTTCACCGCCATCTCCCGCGTCCGCTTCCTCCGCTGAGTCGGATGCATCCACCACATCTTCCCCACCCCTCCTGCTCATGCTACTCCCGTTCCATCTCCGACTAACGATCATACCATGCACACACGTGCCAAGTCCGGGTTCCGTTTAAATGCATAAGATCATCTCAATCTTCATGCATCTCTATCTCCTTCCTCTCTACCCAAATCTTAGAAATCAGCTCTCCTAGATCCTAATTGGGCCACAACTATGAAAGATGAATATGATGCCATTTTGCAGAATAACACGTGGCAGTTAGTTCCTCGTCCTTCCAATACAAATATCATTTCGGGCAAATGGGTTTTTCGCCATGACTTTAATTCTGATGGGAGTCTTGCACATTATAAGGCTCAATGGGTATGTCATGGTTACTCTCAGCAACACGACATCGATTATGATGTCACTTTCTCTCCAATTGTCAAGCCCTACACTATTCGCACTGTCCTTAGCATCGCTGTCTCTTCTTCCTGGCCAATTCATCAACTAGATGTCATAAATTCTTTTCTTCATGGCTCTCTTCAAGAAATAGTCTATAGTCAACAACCTCTTGGCTTTGAACACTCATCCTATCCTAATCATGTTTGTCTTCTTCAAAATTCTCTTTATGGTCTTAAACAAGCACCACGTGCCTGGTTCCAATGCTTTTCTACTTACGCTCAAACCATCGGTTTTACCCCTTCCTGTTCTGACACTTCACTCTTCACCTTTCATCACAACAACAACACTGCTTACCTTCTTTTATATGTTGTCGGTGTACAAAAGTAGGGGCCTTTCTGTACCCCTTTACTTGTGCACGGGCAGTTGTAGCCACACCTGCGGCCACGCTTGGTGGGATATAGGAAGGAAAGGTACGAGACTACGAAGGCAGCAATCAAGCCAGAGGCATGAAGAGCGAAGGGGCAAGATGGGCCTCCCCCGGCAACACCCTTGCCGGGGAGGCCTACATAGCCCCGAGAAGAGCCTTGCCGGGGAAATTCGCCCCACACCAGCGAGGCCGCCTCCCTTGAGCCTGAGAGCTCTGAAACCATCGACAATGTCAAGGCCAAGACTCGGGGGCGCCCGCATGGTGGCATGCAGTGCTTGTGAGGACCAAAGGCCTGTGAGCCTAGATAAGAACTAGAAGACGAAGACCCCCTGGCAAAAATTCTTGCCGGGGACGGCCGAAGACCCCCGGCAGGATCCTTGCCGGGGACTCCCGCGAGGCCACAGCAAAACCCTTGCTAGGGGCATCTACAGGGTCACGATTAGGCCCGTACCAACCAACGTTTCGCTACCCCACGGCCGTTCCGACACGGCAACTGGCCCGCCAACTAGGAAAGCGCCTACGTGGCAGCATGCAGCTTCTGGGCCAAATAGTCAAGTACCTGCGTGGTGGCATGCATATCTTTGTGAATACCTTGTCACCACACCAGCACAGGAGCCAGCCAGCCAGCCAACATGGCGCTACATGCCTCGTCAGCTTGGACGCGCGTCAAAGCAAGGCGAGGCGAGGACGGACGGGACGAGCTCTGTTGCCACCCCTGATATGGCAACATGGCACATAGGCAGAGCATTAAATGTGTTTGTCCAATGGTGTCACGCGATAAACTTGTACACTATAGATTCATTCCACCTCCTGTGTGCCACTTGGCGACGCCTTTGAATTATAAAAGGAGGCCCGAGGCGTACTGTTGAAGGATTCATACTTTTTGACTAGGAATGCACCGCAGCTAGACCAATACTGGAAGAACACCAAATAAACACAAACAAGCAATACTAGGGTTTTATGCATCGCTTGCGGCCCGAACCTCGGTAAAAATCCCCTCGCGGTGATCGGTAGACCTGCTCTTTGCGCACCTCCACACCCCGCCAACCGTAGAAGGGGTCCTCGGGATCCCATAGGTGTCGTTTTCCCCATCATCTTTAGTGCGCCAGGTAGGGGGCGCTGAGGCTGTGAAAATATGGTCTAGAAGTTAGCGCAGTGACTCCTTCATCGCGATGGCTCCGAAGAAGAAGGCGGCCCCAGCCGTTGGCTCGTCTAGAGACGGTCGGTCCGCACCAGCGCGGACCAGCGACAGGGCAGACACTGGCGGCGAAGGAGGTCGAAATCATCCCCATTGCTCTGGTGCCATCAGCCCGGTGAGTGGTGTCGTCTGCAGCCGCAACAACCATCCGCGTGCCGATGAATAAGGTAAGTCACGCAAAACCTTGAGCAGTTTCTTTTTTATATATAGGGTTATTTTCCTTGAAAGATTTTGCTCCTTGTATGGAAAACCTTCATGCAAGGGAACGCTTCCGCTATTGGCAATGCCCTTGTTCTATTTCGAGTCAGCTAAACAGTTCAAGCAGCGACGCCGAGAACGGCAAGGTGGCTTGTGTCGGTGTCAAAACTGGCGGATCTCGGGTAGGGGGTCCTGAACTATGCGTCTAGGATCGATGGTAACAGGAGACGGGGGACACGATGTTTACCCAGGTTCGGGCCCTCTCTATGGAGGTAATACCCTTCGTCCTGCTTGATTGATCTTGATGAATATGAGTATTACAAGAGTTGATCTACCACGACATCGTAATGGTTAAACCCTAGAAGCCTAGCCTGTATGACTATGGTGATGAGTATATCATTTCCGGACTAACCCCTCTAGTTTATATAGACACTAGGGGGGAATCTAGGGTTACATAGAGTGGGTTACATAAGAAGGAATCTTCATAGTCGGTCGCCAAGCTTTCCTTCCACGCCAAGGAGAATCCAATCTGGACACAGGTATAGTCTTCGGCCTTCATGTCTTCACAGCCCATCAGTTCGGCCCATGGATAACAGGCCAGACGCCCGAGGACCCCTTAGTCCAGGACTCCCTTAGTAGCCCCTAAACCTGGCTTCAATGACGAGGAGTCCGACGCGCAGATTGTCTTCGGCATTGCAAGGCGGGTTCCCTTCTATCCGAACTTCAAGATAGTCTTCATATGCGATGATAGTATCCAGACCTGTCACACACCATACATAACCATAGAGAGAATATATTTTTGCACGAATCTAATCTGCTGACAGCTTTTTACAATATGACATCATGTCTGTCCGGTCATAATTTCGAACCATTTTTTGTCTGCCGCTCCACGTTTCGAGACGCGGTTGCCATTGGCACGTTTTGTTGAAGCAGACGTGATTCTCATCAATACGGGCATGGGTGACCCAACCGTGCCATTTGCACAGCCCTTGGGAATAGGCGAGTTTAAGGAGAGTGGGGAGACGCTTGATATTCATGGCCTTTATAAGGGGATAAGGATTCCCTTTCTTCACCCACACCTCAGCTCCTCCTTAGTCCTTTCGTCCCTGAGCTCTAGCGCCCAAGCTTTTTTGCTTTTGCCTTGCTCAAGAAAGCACTCCAAATATGTCCGGATCCGAAGCTGGGGGTAATTGGATGGCCTCCTCCGTCAGAAAGAGCGATATCAAGGTGCTCCGGGAGGCCAGATATCTGGCTAAGGAGATCGCTCACCGATTCCCGGCCAAGGGACTGATCGTTCCTACTCCAGCGCCCCACCAGAGGGTTGTGTTTCTTACACATTTCGTCTGCGGTCTAGGCTTCCCTCTTCACCCCTTCGTCCGTGGACTGATGTTTTACTATGAGTTAGACTTCCATGACCTAGCCTCCAACTTCATCCTCAACATCACGGCATTCATTGTCGTGTGCGAGGCCTTTCTCCGCATCTCGCCTCATTTTGGCCTATGGATGAAGACCTTCAATGTGAAGCCAAAGGTGGTGAGCGGCCAACAAGCAGAGTGCGGAGGCGCCATGCTGGGAAAGATGCCCAACGTTACCTGGCCCGAAGGCTCATTCGCAGAGACGGTGAAAGGGTGGCAATCGTGGTGGTTCTATATCACCGAGCCGCATGACGCCAACTGGGTGGCGGCCCCCGAATTCTGATCCGGAATCCCAATGCGGCTCACCTCCTAGCAAGAGAGGGGCCTAACCTGGGCTCCCTCGGACAAGCTGACTGGGCTCCAGACGTACGTCCAGAACATGATAGATAGGAAGATCAAGCTTGTCAACGTGGTCCAGGTCATGCTCATTCGGCGAGTCCTTCCGTGCCAACGCCGGACTTGCTATATATGGGAGTACGATCCGGCCAAGCACCAGATGCTACTAGATCTCTTCGGCACGAAGCACGAAGAAATCTGGAAAGTGCTCTTCAAGGCCGGCGAGACGCCACCACCCACGACCGAAGATCGCGGGCTTAGCTTAAAACGCCAGGCTAACCCAGTGAGTTCTTTTAATGTTTTCAAGGCGTAGCCTTTACTAGCATATTTTGAGAAAAATCCTAAGCTTTCCTACCCGTGTTTTCAGTCCTGGATCAAGATAGCTGAGGGGATTAACTGCCTGGCTCCGCTGCCCGAAGACCAATAATTCCCATTACTGACGAAAATGCTTTTTCCAGCACCTTATGAGGTGACAGAGAAGACAGCCAAGAAGGCGGCCAAAGGGGCAAAGAAGGGCCCTTGCCAAAACGGCGCTACGGACGTGATGTCTGGAGACGAGACTTCCCCTTTGTCCATTGACGATGACAACGAAGAGGAAGAAGAAAGCGACTCCCCACCTGAAGTGGGGAGGAAGAAGAGAGCGGCCTCCACAAATTCGGAGGCGAAAGTGCCTAAGAGGGTTAGAGGCTCCCTCGCGGATAACTCCGCATGGGATGTTGATAGCAGTCCGGAGTGACCTCGCCGGACCAAGCCTCAGGCCGCCTCGTAAGTACCAGAATCCAAAAATGTCTGGCCTTCCCGGTTTGTAATATTGATATACCTTAAACCTTGTTATTGCAGTCCAACATGCGATGGCTCCCCGCGATCCTCGATAGAGGGGTCGCTAGGCTCAAAGGAGATGGCTAGCATGTCTCTGCCACCTGCTCAGTCCATCTCTCCCAAGGGTGATGACGAGGTGGTGTCGCAAAAGACCTTCCCCGAGTGGGGGGGCTTCCGAAGATCATCGGGGTGGCGCCCTAGGATGATTTCTCAGTTGCCGGACACATGGGGAAAAAAGCCCCTATGGGGACTGGTGACAGCGGCCGAGTTCCCTTCGGACCTGAGCATGATACCATGCCGGAGATCTATGTGACTCCGGAGTCCAGCGAACGACATGCCCCAAAAGGAGGGAATGTGCCTGTTCCGCCGGTGACCTCTATCCAACTAGAGGCACCGGATAACTTGCTGGAGGCGCTAAAAGGCGCCTCTATTGTGGATGAACATCGTGCCCTTATGGGCACGGTAATAGAGAAGGTCCAGTTCGTAAAAAGCGGACTGACCAAAGCCTGCACTAGCCTTCTATCGGGCTTTGAGGTAAGTAATGCGTTTGTAGGAAGAATATCACAGTATAGACAATAGCCCCTGATGCTCTGTTTGGTGTTCGAAAAAAAGCCAAACAGAGGATCGAGAAGAAATATCGCAGGAGTCTAACATAAGTTGTCTGTGTGAATAAGTAGGTATCGCTGCAGGCTTCCACCGCTCATGCTACAGAGGTCTCCGGACTGAAGCGGAAACTGGAGCGGGCCGAGGAAGAGCTCGACCTCAAAAGAAGCAGCTGCAGGATAGCCAAGGTATGTAGTTACCTACGGGTACCTTTTAAGAAAAAATGAATAGTCCGTCCAGACTGAGTTGTCATGAACTTTATTAGGGGCAACGACCGAGGTGGCAGCCCTCAAGAAGGCGTTGGCCAAGGCCGAGGACAAAGCGGTCAAGGAACGCGCCGTGCGCGAGAAGCACGAGGCCCAGGTTGGCGAGGCGCAGTAATAGCTCCAGGGCGCGATCGAGAGATTTGAGTCCTTGGAGCATGATTATATGGCGCAAGAGTCCGAACTGGAGAAGGCCCGCCAGAGCACACAGGATGCACGAGCCGAAGCCCAGAACGTCCTCCAGGAAATTCAAGCGACCAAGGAGATTGCGGCGGGTAATTGTTTCACCCTGCAAGCAAGTATGTAGAAGAAACGTTCCTTGGACTTATCCAAATTTGGGTTTTCCAGGGGCGTTTACGGATCTACCACGCAGTATATCAGATGCTGCCGAGCATTATAGAGCCAAAGAAGGGATGTCTATGGATAAGCTATTCTGGTCCCAATATCCGGGACCTGAACATCCGTTGCCCTTCAGCGACCAGCTAAAGCAGTTGGTCGAGCTGCACAGGTCGGCAGAGCTAGCCATGAAGGATCTGATAGTCTGGCTGTGGCCTGTCGAGCCTATACCTAGCAGCTACTTCGAAATTGTTAAGCGGCTTGTAAGTGCTTGTCCGTGGCTCAAAGCCGTGAAGCGGTCGGTCTGTATTGAAGGTGCATGTATGGCATTTTCCCGCGTCAAGACGCATTGGGCAAAGCTGGATGCCAAAAAGCTGATGACCGAGGGGCCGCCAGAGGGCAAGGAGCATCGTTGACCCGAGCTATATTTTGATGGCGTCCTGGAGGGGTCCCGCCTTATGGTGGAGTAATGTTCGAAGAATTTTATATTCCCATGAGAACATTTGTATTATCCTGTCCTGTAATATGGAACAATGATGTTATGTATTGTAATGCTTGCGATTTACATTTTACCTCTTGTGCGGTCGTTTATGAAATCTGAGGGTGGACCAGTCGTCGGCTTTTGCCCCCACGTAGATAGTATGGGGGTGTTCGTGATAAATCTAAACACTCTTTACTCCATATTCTGGTCCTTAAAGGATGTGTTTAGCGCAACAAACAAGGCAATCAGACTATGCGTCCTTTACCGCCCTCACTTAGCCATAGGAGTTTGACAGTTAAGAAAGTTGGCAAAGCCCCTGGTATTCGGAAGGCTGAACTAGGGGCGTTATCCACGCCTAATCGTAGGAACCGATTCTTTGCAAGAAGCGGAAAAAAATCTCTAACGATTTGGAACCTCTTCAACAGCTGACCAGCTCTCGTCGCATCATGACAGTCAATTTTCGGCTTTCTCTACTAAGGTGGTCATCCGGAAGAACCGGGACACAATCGCAGTAGTTCTCCCTTTACTACCCTAGCCGATATAGCGGAACATAAGGTAGTAAGCACAGGAGCCGGGCAACCCAACTATTGACCAAAGACATGATTCGGAGCCGATGCATATAATGCTATAAGTTCGGGGTGCCGAACTATACTGGAAAAGTGTTTGGACTTTTATTGCCATAATCCTGGGTGTAATGAAGCCCCTGGCGCAGTAATGCGTACCATGGTGTACGTGTGCAATAAGTAATTTATACAAAGGTGAGGAAACATGAAAATTAAGTAATAAGCTGATGCCACCATTTATTCACCATTGTGATGTAATTAGTACGTCGAGGTGTACTTTGTGCAAGTAATGCGATAAGCAAGTAAAGCTATTTAACATGCCGCAACCAAGGGCGAGCTATGTGTGGGTATGTAAAACACGTATGGCAATCGTTTAATAGACACCACCTGGGGATTCCCATGTATTCTAGAGCTCCTTGCCTCCTTGGTGTGTTCTGCAAACGGGTCATCCGCATAGACCTCGAAAACAGAAAAAACCTGTAATAAAAAGAAAAAATAAAGGCGTGCGAATCCCAGGGTCGGTCAAGCCGTACTGTGGATCGCGAGCGAGTTATACCTCCATTAGTATTGATGGGGTTTTGAGTGCGTAGTTATGTACGCGCGGTACGGATGCCATTTCCTCATGGGGCTGGGACGGAGGCCGAATTTACTAATTCAGCTCTTGGACGAACCGAGCTGCCCTGTTGCAGTGTAGTCTGGACCTTCTTAACAATGTCCAGGGGCTCGACGTCTAGATTATGGTGCCGCTTGAGAAGGCCGCTCTGTACTTCTGCCGCTAGGGTAGCGGTATGCTCCTCTGTACGGAGGGAACGTTCCGTGTTTCCATTTACTGTAATGATGCCACGTGGATCGGTCATCTTGAGCTTGAGATAAGCATAATGTGGCATCGCATTGAATCTAGCAAACGCGGTTCATCTAAGAAGTGCGTGGTCGCTACTGCGGAAGGGGACGATATCAAAGTGAAGTGCGTTATATCGACTAGAGGGGGGTGAATAGGCGATTTTTATGAATTCTTCACTTAGGAGTTTGCAGGTGAGAAAATTCCTTAGCGAAGAACTACTAGCAGCGGAATAAGTACTCAAAAGTAAATATAACAGAACACAAGCATAGTCATCATGATGAAATGAAGACAAGCACAAAGTACAGAAAGCATAAACGCAGGATAACACACGATGAAGACGAACAGACTGAAGAAATTGAACTGAGGAAATTGAGAAAGTCTTCAGTCAAAGTCTTCAAACACAGATACGAACAAGCACTCAACACAGTTGTGAGGAAATGAAAGAGTTGAGGAAATAGAACCAGTGAGCTTGGTGAAGACAATGATTTGGTAGACCAGTTCCAACTGCTGTCTCAGTTGTACATCTGGTTGGAGCGGCTAGGTATTTAAACCTAAGGACACATAGTCCGAGGCACACAGTCCTCACCATATTCTCCTTCAGATAAGGTCACACAGACCTCGCCCAATCACTCATGGTAAGTCTTCAGGTGACTTCCGAACTTTCACAAACTTGGTCACTCGGCGATCCACAATTCCTCTTGGATGCTCTAGACCATGACGCCTAACCGTCTGGAAGAAGCACAGTCTTCAAAGCTAACAAGTGTCGGATCCACACATGATCAATCTCTTCAGTGATGCTCAATCACTTTGGGTTTTTAGGTGTTTGGGTTTGGGTTTTCCTCACTTGATGATTTTCGCTCGAAGTCCTCGGAGGATGGGATGCTCTCAAATGACAAGTGTGAGTTTCTCTCGGAGCAGCCAACCAGCTAGTGGTTGTAGGGGCCGGCTACTTATAGCCTAGGGATCAGCCCGACATGATAAGACATAAATGCCCTTCAATGATATGACCGTTAGGTGGGTAGATATTTTGGGACAGCTGGCACATAGCACATCAACGGTCGGAAATTTGAGTATCAAATTCCTCAGGGCTATCATGTTCCTCACTCTGTAGGCAATCCGCACTGGCGAATTCCTAACTCCTCAGTCAGGAAAAATTGCTCAGAGACCAGAAGAACTTCGTCTCTGTCACTGAAGAATATGAATGAACTGTATGAGATTTCCAATGGCTTAACTCGAAGGGATTGGTAGGTGTAGGATTTTGAGTTGAGCATCACATGGAAATTTTTCCTTAGTATTTCCTCGACCCCCTTTAACAGTACGGTGTTTCCTATGACTCAAGAAAGAGAAAATGAAACTACGAAAACAAAAGTCTTTAAGCTTCATGTTCCTCGAATGAATGCCAAGTCTTCAAAGGTCACACCAATTTCTTCACTTTCAAAGTCTTTAGAAAGTCTTCAGAAATTCAAAGTCTTCAATCAAAGAACTTCATTTTTAGGGGTCGACTTTTTCTGTAAATATCAAACTCCTCATAGACTTAAAGACTTGTGTACACTCATAAACACATTAGTCCCTTAACCTATAAGTCTTCAATACACCAAAATCACTAAGGGACACTATATGCACTTACAATCTCCCCCTTTTTGGTGATTGATGACAATATATGTTAAGTTTTCAACAGGGATAAACATATGAAGTGTAAATACTGATATTGAGAAATTTGATTGCAAGATATAGAAGAACTCCCCTGAAGATGTGCATAGTGAGGAATTTGCTTTTGAAGCATTGCACACTTTGATGAATAGAATCATGGAGATCTCCCCCTATATCTTGTAATTCATACATGCATTTGACATATCATAATGAAGAATTTGAAATGCATGATGAAATATGGTGACTGATGTAATTCAGCATGCGTGCATTAACATATATGAGGAATAAGCATGCAGAAAAATGCATCAAGAGTATCAGAGCACCATCAGGTTTAAGTTTACAACTCGATCCAATAAAGTTTCAGAAGAATGAGAGTTGTAACTTAGCAAAAAACGCCCATATAGACAGACCCGCTTGAAGACTAACTCAAAATTATCCCCCTTTGTCATCGAATGACCAAAAGGATTGAAAATGAGGACTAACGCCCCTGAAGAATATCAAGTTGATGAAGGAGCGCCAGCAATGTTGGGTCGTTTGTTGTTGACGGGCCTGCCACAGTGTCGTCCAAGTCTTCATACCCATCGGTACCGCATGATGAAGAATATGAGCTGGACACCAAAGAAGGAACCTTGACCTTCTTTAATTTCTTCGGTGGAGGTGCAGACCAGTCAAAATCTTCCTTGAGACCCATTTTATTGAGATCTTCTTCACCATATAGATGTGATAGAATAGCCCAGGTGCGACCGAAGACTTCATGGAGGTAGTAATGGTTTTTCTTCACTGCATTGTGTGTAGCAGTCATGTTGTGAAGAAATGAACCAAACTGACGCTTAACCCATTTATGGTTTCGATCCACCTTCTGGTGAAGACTAAGCAGAAGCTCACGGTCAGTCATCAAACGAGGAGCAGTTGCTTGAGGAGTAGGCTTGGGTGCATTGGCAGCAGAGTCATGTGTGGCAGAGTCATCATTGGTGGAATAAGATGCAGCTTTGCGAAACTGACCATCCAATGGACGAATGCCTTCATCAATGACAGTAGGAGCCTTGCCCTTTTCATCAGTTGAAGTAAAAGCCTGCTTTAGGACTTCAATCGGGGGTAGGTAGCTATGGTGATTCTGAAAATCAGCCTTGTAGTTGAGTGAAGACCTTGTCCTGAGGAATCTCATAATCCAAGGTGCATAAGGTTTCAGCTCAAACGGAGAAAGTGCAGCATTTGCCAGAGTCCTCATGAAGAAATCGTGATAATTGATAGGAATGCTTTGAATGATGTTGAATAGCAGATTCTTCATGATCCCAACTATTTTCTCATTAGATGAGTCATTGCCTTTGATGGGACTCATTGTCCTCGTTAGAATGTGATAGACGGTTCTAGGCACATAGAGTAAATCCTTCATGAGGAATTTGTCCTCGGGGCTTGACCGGGCTTCAAAGGCTTCATTAACACTTGCATGTAATGAGTTGTGAGTTCTGGTTCATGATATAGGCAGAGAGCTCCTTCACTGGGTGGACTGATGGGCAGGGCGTGAAGCAATTCAGAGGCTGGTGCCATATAGTGAGTATTGGCGGTCATCCAGTCCAAGACCCAGGTGTTGACATCTTCAGGATCACCTGTGATATGCAATGTAGCGTAGAACTGAAGAATAAGCTCTTCATTCCAATCAAAAATGTCAGAGCAAAAGTTGAGGAGGCCTACATCATGAAGAACACTAAGCACAGGAGAGAAGCAAGGTAATGATTCTATGTCCACATGAGGAATATGCTCATGGTAGAAGATTTTGTCTTTATTGAAAAGCAGTGAAGAATAGAAGTTGGCCTGGCTTGCAGTCCAGAAACGCTTCCTCCTTAGACGAGCAGAGTCATAAGGATTGTAGTCAGTGAAGAACATGTGCTCGCCGAAGAAATCATCATCCTTGAATTTCTGCTTCTTTGAGAATGGATCCTTTGGCTCGGGGTGAGGAGTGTCAATCAATTGCATCACAACCTCCGGGTTCTCGATCTCGGGTTCCACAGGCTGAGGAATTTCAGGTGCTGCTTTAGTGGCAGCCTGGGACTGCAATTCTTCATTTGCATTTTCATCAGCATTAGTGGCTGGAATTTCTTCATGGACAGACGGTGTGGCATGTGGTTCATCAGATCCCATGCGTACAGTAGTTACTGGGGATTGAGGAATTTGTTGCAATGGTGTGAAGAGTTGGGGTGCTGACTTTCCCAAAATTCATCACTTAGCACGGGTGTGGCATAGCCAATGTCCACATCTTCAACTTCCATTTCTTCAACGCCGGCCTCTTCAACAGTAAAACTGAGGCATAGGCGAGGAGACAACTGGTGTTGAAGGGATTGTATCCACTTCAATTTCTTCATCCATCTGCTCTGATGAAGCAGCAGAGGGATTCTCTTCATCGGATTCACTTGGAATCACATATTCTTCATCAAAAGGAACAAGGTCCTTTGATGGCATGGTTGAGATAGGAACAACATCAATGGGGTTTGCAAACGAGCTTGTCAATGGCTTCATCTTCTTTGGGGCTGAAGAATCTGATGCAGTTGATGCCTTCCTTTTCTTCACCGCTGCATGCTCTGCAGCCTTAGTTTTCTTCACATCTGATGCAGATGGAAGGATCAGAGTTGGTGTAGGCACAGGAGCAGAGGAATTGGGTTGAATTTCTTCAGGCGCAACTGATGCAGTTGCCCTGACTTCTTCATTTTCTTCAGGAGCACCACCAGTGGATGCCCTGGCAATTTCTTCAGCGGCTAGAATGCAGTCATCATCCCTGGAACTCACATTTTCTTTAGCAGCCTGATTGTCATCAGCGGTGCTGGCATTTTCTTCAGTCGGCTGAGCAGATGCTTCAGCCTGAGGAATTTCCTGTTGCGTTGGGGCTGCAATATTTGGGGTGAAGTTGTCAGCAAGTCTCACAAAACGAACCTTGGCTCCAAGCCAATCAGCGCGGTATGCGTCAAATTCATCACCGAGTTTCTTGATCTCAGATTGAATGGTGACAAGTTCTTCAGTTGTCATAGAGACAATGTGTTTCTTTAGATAGCGCTCCTTCTTATACTGCGCTTTCTTGATCTGCCTAGCCTTTTCAAACTTCCATTTCTCTTCCTGTATGAAGTGAGTCAACATATGACTTTGGCTAGGAGTCAGCTTGAAGTCAGGAACAGGAGTGTTGGGGTCCTTGTGCCAAACATCAATGTATTCGAGGATCAACTTTGGATCCAAAAGCAGAGGCACACTTGTGCCCTTGGCTCTAGTGGCCCTGACTTGCCTGTCTCTGATGATTTCTGCTAGTTCTTCTTCATCAGCCTCATCATCATCAGAGGGCACATGGAAAAGCAACTCGTTTCTTGTGAGGACTTGGTCGAGGACCTCATCCAGCAGTGGTCTTCTTATTCAGAAGAGTGGGAGCAGCCGAGGAAGTTGGAGCAACTGAGGAACTTGCAGGGGCTCCTGAGGCAATAGATATGCCTGTGGTCCTTTTGCACGTGGCGAGATGCATAGGTGCTGAGGATTTGGTCGGAGCAGCAGAAGACTTTGGCGGAGGAGCTGAAGATTTTGTAGGAGCAGGAGCAGCGTGAGGAATCTGGCCGTGAGGGCATAGTTGAGGAACTTGGCTGTGAGGGCATTGCTGGTGAAGCATTGGGATTGTGAGCAGGATTCTTTGGCATGGCCTTCTTCGGCTTTACACAGGCCTCAACAGCAGCGGCGGCAGCAGAGTCTTCGTTGAATTTCCTCAATGCATCTTTTGCTTGTTTGGCCAACTTGGCCTGGCGCTTGGCCCATTCATCAGGATCATGCTCACCACACTTGAGGCTGGTGGGATCAACTATTTGACCATGTGCCAACAGAGGTCTTGGGCATGGAGGATTTAGTGCAAATTTCTTCATATATTTGGGAGTAACATATCTGTACTCCCTCCACTCTCTTGCCCATCTCCTCTCTATCCTATGTATGTGCACCTTGCGCTGATTCTTGTCCTCCTTACCAAACTTGGCCTCATCAGGAGTGCAATAGTCTTTGTATGTGTCATCAGGGATCTCAAAGGCAGTGTTGACTTCAGACCTCTTTCCTCCTTTCTGTGGCTTCTTTCCATCAGCCATTTTCTTCAATTGAGGAATTTGAACAATTGAATTCTCTGAAGAAGTATGCAACTTTTCTTCAAGGAACGATGCAAATGAGTTAAGTTGATGAGAACCTAGTGATTCAGCAGCGGACATGAGTACCTGTGAACAAATTATAGTTGCGAGGAATTTGGAGAGGTCATATGCGTTCTGAGAAGATTTTTCAAGAAGAACAAGTTTGAGGAATTTGACCAGACGAGTCTTAAAGAATTTCACTAAGCGTTCTTAGTCTTATGTTCCAGAGATGTACATATCAGAAATCCGCACAATTGAGGAATCTTGAAGAGAAATTATAGCTTAGAGAAATGAGTCAAGATCAGATGACATGTGAGGTGTTTAGTGTGTGAAGAATTTGAAGAATAAACACCTTTGAAGATTTTCTAGAAATCATTTGAATCAAAGAGGGTAGTAAAAGTAACTTTTAATTACCCTGGACGAAGAACACGACGAACTGGAATGTGGAGATGAGAAGTTCGTCAATGCAGATCTTCCATGTCCTAACTTGGCGGAGGAAGACGGCTACGGCGGCGGCGGAGTGAAGATTTCCGCGGCCGGCGCGAGTACGACGGCGATGAGGTCGAGGCAGTGAAGCTTTTCCTCACCGGTGAAGATGAAGTAGCAGTGGAGCTAGGGTTTGAGAAGCTCGAGCTGGAGAGAGGTCAAGCAGAGTAAAGGAAGTGAGGAAGGGGAAGGGGGTATTTATAGCCACGGTGAAAAATTGTTCACCCAAAGAATTTGGACGAACGTGCCCCTGATCCTTCTCATTCGCTTGACATCTGTCACCCATGTACTGAGAACTGGAGATCTTGTGCGATCGTGGGTGAATAGATAAGTATATCGTGGGATGAGGAACGGTTTGAGCGGCGAAGCCGAAAATTTGGATAAGATAGGTTTTAAAGTTCCATTCGCAATTTCTTCAGCTGACAAGGACACAGTGAAGATTTTGAACGAGTTTCAAATTGAACGCACATGAAGAATTTGTGAATAGATTGGGTTGAGTATAGCATTCAGGGGGAAGGGTCCGATCACATTCACTTAGCAGAAAAACCAACTTGAAGAAATAGCCATAAGTGAATGATGTAGAGGACATAAACTCATATATATATATATAGCCAATGAAGAAAAAATGACGAAAACAGTGAAGACAATGCAAAGTTGAAGAATTTGAACAACTGAGGAATTTCAAGACTGAGGAAAAACTCAAATTGAGGATTTTCAACTTTGGTGGTGGCGTGACACACCGTATAAGAATGATGATTTCAGACACCGCGTACAATTGTCGTAGGGTTCTGAGAATCAAATTCTTTGTTAATTTCTTCACACTTAGAGTGTTATTCTTCATTGATTGAAGAAAAACGTTTTCTTCATGTGTTGCACATCCAAGTCATCAATTTTTCATAAGTGTTATGATGAGTGTCCTTTTCAAAGAACATTCGAAGATTCTAAGATATTTAGCTCACACCGCAACTTGCTAAATCTCTTCTCATCCAAGGGCTTTGTGAAGATATCGGCTAGCTGTTCTTCAGTCTACACATGCTCAATAGAAATGTCACCCATCAACACATGATCATGAAGAAAATGATGACGAACGTGAATGTGCTTTGTCTTCGAGTGCTGAGCTGGGTTGTGAGCAATCTTGATGGCATTCTCATTGTCACATAAGAGAGGCACATTCTTCACGTTGACGCCGTAGTCCTTGAGAGTTTGCTTCATCCATAGCAATTGAGCACAGCAAGAACCAGCGGTAATGTACTCAGCTTCAGCAGTGGATAGTGATACGCAGTTTTGTTTCTTCGAGGACCAACAGACCAAAGATCATCCGACGAAATGACATGTACCAGATGTTGACTTGCGGTCCACAAGATCACCAGCATAGTCAGTGTCGGATTTCGGGTTCCGACAGACCCTTGAGGTTCGACCACTGGGGTGCGCGCGGAGATTTCGCCTTCTACCTACTTGCACCCCTCCGCCTCGCTAAGATCTAAGCTATGGAAAGAACAGCACAAGAGACACAGGGTTTATACTAGTTCGGGCCACCGTTGTGGTGTAATACCCTACTCCAGTGTGTGGTGTGGTGGATTGCCTGTTGGGCTGATGATGATGAGCAATACAAGGAAGAACAGCCTCGCGAGGGTCTGTGCTTGGCTGGGGGGATGAACTGCTAGGAGGAGTTCAGTCACCCTTCTCTCTCTCTCTTCTCGATTCTCTCTCTGATTTCGATCCGATCTCCCATCTCCGATCCTCCTACCTTGGGGGTGGCTAGTCCTATTTATAGGCAAAGGCCCTGGGCCTCTTCCCAAATATTGAGCGGGAAGGGCACCAACAATTGGCCATTTTTAAGGGGAACATCTGGTACACTTATCCTGACTAAAGTTGGTCCTTGCCTACCAAAGGCTCTGGTGGTGACGCTGGCCTGGGCTCCACAATGACTTCCTCCCTGCCGTTGGACTGGTCTTGGTCTCGTTGCACCGAAACGGGTGCCTTTGCTTGATGCTCTCGTCTGCGCTTGCTCCCTTTGCACCAAAGAGGAAAGGAGGACACTGTGCGGCTGGCGCCCGCCTGGCACCTTTGGTCGTCATGGCTTGTGTCACGGGCACCTCGTGAGGTACCCCGCCTTGATCTCTCCGCCTCCTCACGAGCCAGCCTGATGAGGCCGTGCCTGAGGAAGCTCTGTGTCGTCTGCCCCGCGAGGCTTGGCCCCGCGCGAGGGTCTTGGGTCTGTGTTGATGAAGATGGGCCGCGCTGGGCCCCCTTTTGAGCCACGCCGCGGGCCGCGGGCAGGCAAGTCTGGGGGACCCCCGTTCCAAGAACGCCGACAGTAGCCCCCGGGCCCAAGGCGCGTCCGGACTTGGCCGTGCAGTGGAGGCGAAAGGGCAAGAGCAAAGCGTCGTGGGCCCTAACAGCCTGCGGCCTTGGGCGACGAAGATCTGGCTGCGGTCCTCCAATCTCTAGTCGGGGGCGATGTGGCGAGGTTGGAGGGTGCTCCTACGCCCTTGTTCCTCCACGATGACTGGGAGCAGGTAGTGGAGCCCATGCCCGTCTTCAAGAGGGACGGGCCCGTGCCCATGGAAACTCCCGGGTAATCGGTGGACGTGTCCTCCGACGACTCCAGCAAAGAGGAGGAAGGAGGGGAGCGGGAAAAAGGGCCTGACTCTGAGGCGACTGACGGAGAGTCGAGGGCTCCCCTCCCCCGGAGCAGGTCCCGCGCTCTCCGCCTCTCTCCGAGCGATGACGGCAAGGATGATGACGAGCAGGGCGGCGGGAGCTTGCCCCCGAACCCGAAGAAGGACGGGACCGGGCTGATCTCCCGCGGGTCTGCCCCGGCCCCGAGGCGGACTGTAGACGCGCCTTTCGCTCCCGAGCTTCCCAAGGTTGACCCTTCCAGCCGGCTTTCAGGCTTCAAATTAGGCCGGAGGCTGCCTGAGCTCACTGGCGACGACCCGTAAGCGCTTGATTCTTGCCTTTATTTCTTGTTCTGCTGCTGAGGCTTGACGTCCACATCTTTTGGACAGGCTGGCGCCCGCAGCAAAGAAGCCGAAGGGAGCTCCTGAGGTTCCATCCGTGGCAGCGCCTCTGCCCGCGAAGGAAGGTGACCACGACGCACGGGCTTCCCCTGCCCGGTCATCCTCGCGAGGCCTGGCTGAGCCGGCTGGGGCGAGCTCAGCCCCCATGGCCCAATTGACTCCCGAGGTGCCTTTGCCTGCTGCCGCCACTACAGCCATTGGGGCGCAGCAGGCTCCGCCTCAGGATGCTGTGGTCGCACTGCCACCTTCTCCTCCTACTCCATCGACTGCTGTCTCTCTGACTCCTCCTGCCGTCCTGGATCGTGCTGCTGCTGAGCTGGACCAGCTGCAGCAGGATTTTCTTGGTGCCGACCCTCGCTTGGTGGCCGGGCGCTTGGAGCTGGCTTCAGGATGGATTCGCTCCGACGCTTCGATTCGGGCGGCGCTGGTCCAGGCCTCGACGACTTGTGATGAGGAGAGGCAGGCCGTCCTTGAGGCGAAGGTTGCTCATGACGCAGCCCTGGGGGAGGTGGTCGACGTCCGTGGTCGCTGCAAGGCGCTGGAGGACGAGCTGCAAGGCCTGCGGGACCAGCTCGCGAAAGAGGCCCTCCTTCTCCAAGAGCAGGAAGAAGGTGTGAAGGCTCGCGAGGCGGCCGTCAAGGAGAGGGAGGTCAAGCTCAGGAGGCGCCATGACCGCCTAGGCACGCTGGAGCAGGAGTTGGGGGCGAGGAAGGTCGAGCTGGACGACAAGGCCCAGGTTCTTGCCGAGGACCGCGTGGCCTTCGCGGAGATGGAGGCGAAGGCTCGCTCCTCGCTGAGGACGCTTTACGACAGCGGCCTGGAGAGCCCGCTGGCTGGCACCGAGGACGGCCCCGCCAAGCTGCTTCCCTTCCTGGTTCGCGCTCTTGAAGATGTCGCCCTTGGCCTTGGCCCCATGGCCGAGGTCGAGGCGCGTGTCCTGTCTTCTGCAGCGCTGACGCGGGTCCTCACCCACATCTACCTTCGCGATCCCGGCGTTGACCTCGACAGCCTACTGGAGCCAGTAAGCGGCGAGCGTGCCGCTGCCGCTACCGAGGCCGTGAAGGGTCGCGCGGAGGCTCTGTTGGGGAAGTTTCGGGCCTTCAGCACCAAGCCGAAGCAAGGCGCTACCGACCCTGCTGCTCCATGAGGCGAACCCACTCCGCGTTGCTCCACCGCCGACAAGTGACTCCGTTGTGGCTCCTGTCCTGCCTTTAATTCCTACACATGTATCATGCCTCGGGGAGGCGTTTAAACTTGCGTTTGGCATTGAGATAACAGTGTGGACTATAATATTTGCTTTTGAATTCCTTGAAATTTACGCTTTTCCTTCCTACTTGCTTATGTTCTACGCCGGTAGAGCCCGGCCCCGCGCATACCTCAGCCGCCGTTAGCCCCGACCGGAAACCAGGACGGGACCAAGGAGTGAGGGGCTACGTGACAAGTTAGGCTCCTAAGTCGCGATGCTCAGGAGTCCCCCTTGGCGCACAAACAGCAAGTAGGGAGGTGTGATGTGGGTGGATCTACCATTCTACGTCTGCAGAGCCCAGCCCCGCGCATACCTCAACCGCCGTTAGCCTTTCGGAACTAAGGAGTGAGGGGCTACATGACCAGTTAGGCTCCTGAGTCGCGATGCTCAGGAGTCCCCCTTGACGCTCAAATGGCCTTCGTACCTTGGCTCCGCTCGGGGAGAGACGCGCGACGAACCAGGCCCAGGGGGGCCTGGCTGGGTGGCGTGCGTCTGGGCGTGACCCAGGCGCAGCCCCCGTGCCCAGCGCCCTCGCGCGGCACTCCCGAGGGGAGGCATTACGATGAGGCTAGACACTGAGCTCTGGGCTCCCTAAGTTTGATGCGGCCCGGGGGCCGCCCTCAGTTGTTTATCACCAGCGCGGAGCATAGCGCTTCCGTATGTGTACGGGCATAGCCGCTCCTCGGCAGTGTCGTCAGCCAGCGCGGAGCATGGCGCTTCCACTGGTACGTGGGAGGTGGCTCCCCTCCGGGAGGAGCCCCCGGGGCGTGTACAGCCCCGCCCTGACATGTGGCTGGCACGGTAGGGCCTGGCGAGGTGTATCTGGGCACCCGTGAGCCAGCGCGGGACTCACGGGGCCCTACCTCTAGGCGGGTTGCGCCTGGCACTGGGCCTTATCTTGTGATGTGTCCCTGCAAATTTGGTTAGATGCAGGCACTCTACGTCCTCGGGTCCCGGCCCTCGAGCTGGTCTCAGCCGTCGCTGGTATGCCAGGTCGCGATGCTGTGGACAAGGCCAGAGGGTGAGGGCTGGAGAGCCAGTAAGAGCCCTGAGTCGCGATGCTTAGGTACCCCCCCTTTAACATGCAAGTGGTCGGCATGGAGAAGAAGAGGTGCCTTGGACAGGCATAAAATAATCAAGCATGATGGGTTGAACACATAGCCGGAAATAAACGCAAAAGGGATACATGCCGCTGGGTCTGGCCCGAGCGACTTGGGGGATGATGAAGCCCGAGGGGCGCCCCCAACAAGGTAAGCTAACAACATGAAATAAAAGGGATACATGCCGCAGGGACGGACCCATGCGGCCTGGGAATAATGCAGCCCTGGGGGCCCTCCCAGCTGGAAATGAAACTTGAAAGATGTCACCTGATGATGTTGAGGACGAAGGAGTGTTGGTGTAGCAGACTCGGTGGGCTGCGAAAGCCGATCCTCACGAGCCCCCAGGCCCAGGGGCCTCGGGAGGCTCCGGAGGCGCTGGTGGCTCCTCGCGGACCATCTCCATCTTCGCCAGGGCTGCGGAACGCCTGGTCTCTTGAGCCTCCATGATACCCCTCATGAGGCGCTGGTACGTGGCAGCCGCGTTCGGCAAGCCGTAAGGCATGCGCACGTAGCTGTGGGGCAGACCTTCGCAGCGCCCCACTCACGAGGGCCAGAGGCGCTCCAGAGAGGCGACTTGATTGAGCCCTGGTATGTCGATGCAGACGTGCAGCCCACCATCCTCGCCTGGATGGGGAGCCACAGCTGGTAGGCGGCGGCCGCCTTTCATGACTCTTGACCCCTGTAGCTCCTGAATGGCCTTGCTGACGAACTCCTGAGGGTCTGGCTCTCCTTGCCTTACTCCTTCTTGAGGGAAACGTGCTTCGAAACATGCCTCCATGTGGTGCCCAAGCGCCTCCCTCGTGACCTTAGCCAGGTCGGTGGCCCTCCAGGGGAGAGCCCCCGAGCCCTGCCTGAGGAGGGCGCCGGGCGTGCTTTCCTATGCGATGGAAGGAGGTTCCCCCTGGGCAGGCGCGGGCCCTGAGGGGCCTGCCTCCTGAGGGGCCGGGCCGGATGATGTCTTCTTCTTCTTGGGGGCGGTCTCGGGAAGCCTCCTGCTTCCGCGATCCGGGTCTTCCAGTGATGCAGCCTGAAAGGCTCGTTCCAGGGAACACACCGCGTCCTTCTCTTCACAGGGCACCGTGATGACTCCGCCACTTCCTGGCATCTTAAGGACGTTGTAGCCGTGGTGAGTTACGGCCATGAACTTGGCCAGCGTTGGGTACCCAAGGATGGCGTTGTACGGCAGGCGAATGTGAGCGGCGTCGAAGTCGATGAGCTCGGTGCGGTAGTTGTCGCGTGCCCCGAAGGTGATAGGGAGGCGGACCTGCCCAATCGAGACCGTGGAGCCGTCGGTGACTTCGGAGAAAGGCTTGGTTGGATGAAGCTGGTCGTAGGGCACTTGGAGATTGTTGAATGTTTCCACGGACAGGACGTTGAGCCCTGCCCCGCCATCGATGAGAGTCCTGGTGACCACCACGTTGCTGATGATTGGGGAACAAAGCATCGGGAGGACTCCGGTTGTGGCCGCACACTTGAGCTGATCTGCTGAGCTGAACGTGATGGCGCACGCCGACCACCTGAGAGGGCGCGTGGCTTCGAGCTTGGGGACGACTGCATTCACTTCGTGGGCGAACTGCTTGAAGATGCGTTGAGAGGATGGGGCTTGAGCCCCGCCCAGTATGCAGGCGATCGCGCGCGGCTCCTGGAAGCCCCCAGCCCCCTCGTCCTGATGGCGGTCCTCGTTTCTCCTTGGCTGCGGCGGCAGCGGAGGGAGGCCTGCGTTGCCTTGCGGGCGATCCTCGTGAGGCTGATCCTCCAGTCTCCCTCGCGAGGCGGGTCTTTCCAGCGATCCTCGTGAGGTCGATCGCGCCACCCTTGGCGCGGGCAGCGGTCTTCCCAGCGTCCTGCGTTCCTTCGTCCTCCTCGACCGTAGCCCCGGTCGACGCGGTCGGGGCGACGGCCGATCCTTCCTTCTCGCACGGCTCGGAGATCTTGACATTCGTTGGTGGTGTGGGTGTGGAGGTCGTGGTACACACAGTACCGACTACCCTTGGAAGATTCGGGCTGATCTCTGCCCCGCTTGGTGTCTGGTTCTGCCGCGAGCACGGCAGCCCCCTTGCGCTTCACATCCTTGGCCTTGGGCTTCTTCTCTTCCGGGTCTGCGGCAGGCAGCTCGAGGAGGGAGAGACGCCCTTCCTCAGCCCTGGCGCACTTGGTTGCCAAGTTGAACAACTCCAAGGAAGTGCACAGGTCTTCATGCATCGCCAGCTCCTCCTTCATCTTGACATCACGCACGCCGTCGGAGAAGGCTGAGATGATGGCCTCCTCGGTCACCTTGGGAACCTTGAGGCGTGCGTTGTTGAAGCGCTGGATGTACTTCTGCAGGTTCTCTCCGGGTTGTTGCTTGATGCGATGCATGTTGCTCACGGCGGGTGGCCGGTCGCGAGTACCTTGGAAGTTGGCGATGAAGCGGGTGCGCATCTCGTCCCAGGAGGAGATCTTTCCTGGAGCCAGGTTCAGGAGCCAGGTGCGGGCCCCGTCCTTGAGTGCCATGGGAAACCAGTTCGCCATGACCTTCTCGTCTCCGTTGGCAGCTTCGATGCCCAGCTCATAGAGCTGGAGGAACTCCGCAGGGTCGGCCGTGCCGTCGTAACGAGGAGGCATGTCTGGCTCGAACTTGCCGGGCCACGCGACGCTGCGTAGCTCGGTGGTGAAGGAACGGCAGCCTGCTGTGGCCACGGGAGGCCTTGGGTGACGTGGAGCTTGGTCTTGCATGTCCCCACGCACTACAGCTGGGAGCAGCGCGGGGTCTTGACGTGCGGGAGCAGGAGCATGGTCGCGACGTGCTGGAGCAGGTCGCGCCCAAGCAGCTTCTTGCGGGCGAGGGACTTCTTGGCAGCTCTGCTCTTGCCGCGCTGGCACCTGACGGAGCGGGTTCCGCCTAGGGGCCACACGCCTTGGAGCCATGGCGCCTTCTTGAGGAGGAGGCGGCTGGGGCACCCCCGGAGCTTCGTCGCCCGCGCAGGGCGGGGTGCGGTGCAGCGGAACGGACGGCACAGGAGAGCCCCCTGTGGCGCGGACGAGCTCGGCGACGCGGTCGAGCCATTCTTCGTAGACGTCGTCGACGGGACGGTAGCGCAGGAGCTCGTTTGCCGCGATGAGCGCAGCTCGAGCCTCCATGGGTGCGCGGAGCGCGCGGGATGAAGAACCAGCTGGGGTGAGCGAGGGAGTAGCGGTGCGGCCGTCTTGCCACACGGACGGATGTTGAGACGACGCTTGCTGCTCGTCCCCCGCCGGGCCGGTGGCAGCGTTGACGGCAGGTGACGGGGAACGGCGAGGACGCCCACCGACAGGAGCCGTCTGGGCGACGCGGGAAGCGAGAGCGGCCCGGCGCTCGGCGCGGGCCCGACGTGCGTCAGACATGGACGCGATGGTCGGAGGAGAATGGGGTGGTGGAAGACGAATTCCGGCGCACCCCTACCTGGCGCGCCAAATGTCGGATTTCGGGTTCCGGCAGACCCTTGAGGTTCGAACACTGGGGTGCGCGTGGAGATTTCGCCTTCTACCTACCTGCACCCCTCCGCCTCGCTAAGATCTAAGCTATGGAAAGAACAACACAAGAGACACAGGGTTTATACTGGTTCGGGCCACCGTTGTGGTGTAATATCCTACTCCAGTGTGTGGTGTGGTGGATTGCCTCTTGGGCTGATGATGATGAGCAATACAAGGAAGAACAGCCTCGCGAGGGTCTGTTCTTGGCTGGGGGGATGAACTGCTAGGAGGAGTTCAGTCACCATTCTCTCTCTCTCTTCTCGATTCTCTCTCTGATTTCAATCCGATCTCCCATCTCTGATCCTCCTACCCTGGGGGTGGCTAGTCCTATTTATAGGCAAAGGCCCTGGGCCTCTTCCCAAATATTGAGCGGGAAGGGTGCCAACAATTGGCCATTTTGAAGGGGAACATCTGGTACACTTATCCTGACTAAAGTTGGTCCTTGCCTACCAAACGCTCTGGTGGTGACGCTGGCCTGGGCTCCACAATGACTTCCTCCCTGCCGTTGGACTGGTCTTGGTCTCGTTGCACCGAAACGGGTGCCTTTGCTTGATGCTCTCGCCTGCGCTTGCTCCCTTTGCACCAAAGAGGAAAGGAGGACACTGCGCGGGTGGCGCCCGCCTGGCGCCTTTGGTCATCATGGCTTGCGTCATGGGCACCTCGTGAGGTACCCCGCCTTGATCTCTCCGCCTCCTCGCGAGCCAGCCTGATGAGGCCATGCCTGAGGAAGCTCCGTGTCGTCCGCCCCATGAGGGTCTTGGGTCTGTGTTGATGAAGATGGGCCGCGCTGGGCCCCCTTTTGAGCCACGCCGCGGGCCGCAGGCAGGCAAGTCTGGGGACCCCCGTTCCCAGAACGCCGACAGTCAAAGTCAGAATATCCAATGAGATCAAAAGCCGAGCCCTTGGGGTACCATAATCCAAGTGTTGGTGTGTGAGCTAGATATCGAAGAATATGCTTCACAGCCTTATGATGTGATTCCTTTGGTGTATCTTGAAATCGGGCACACATGCAAACACTAAGCATAATATCTAGCCTAGATGCACATAAGTACAATAAAGAACCAATCATGGAGCGGTATACCTTTTGATCGAAGTCAATACCATTTTCATCAGTGCATAGATGGCCATTTGTGGGCATACGGATTTTGACGCCTTTGCATTCTTGCATGCCGAATTTCCTCAGTACATCCTTGAGGTATTTCTCCTGAGATATGAATATACCATTGCGTTGTTGACGAATTTGAAGACCTAAGAAGAATTTCAATTCTCCCGTCATAGACATTTGATATTCTTCACTCATCATATAGGCAAATTCATCACTATAACATAGGCCAGTACAACCAAAGATAATATCATCAACATATATTTGGCACACAAACAATTCACTATCATAAGATTTAGTGAAAAGAGTAGGGTCGAGTGAACCGGGTTTGAGGCCTTTCTTTATGAGGAATTCCTTCAAAGTATCATACCACGCCCGAGGGGCCTGCTTGAGGCCATAGAGGGCCTTATTGAGTCTGAAGACTTTGTCAGGATGCTTTGGATCTTCGAAACCTAGGGGTTGAGCAACATATACTTCTTCCTCAAGCTTACCATTGAGGAATGCACTTTTCACATCCATTTGATATATAGTGATGTCATGATGGTTAGTATAAGCAAGTAATATGAGAATAGCCTCAAGTCTAGCAACAGGTGCAAAAGTTTCATCGAAATCAATTCCTTCAACCTGTGTGTAGCCTTGAGCTACAAGCTGTGCCTTATTCCTTACCACAAGGCCATTTTCATCTTGCTTGTTGTGATAGATCCACTTTGTGCTAATGATATTGTGCTTGCGAGGATCTGGACGTTTGACCAGTTCCCAGACGTTGTTGAGCTCAAACTGATGTAATTCTTCTTGCATTGCCTGAATCCACTCAGGCTCCAGAAATTCTTCATCCACCTTAGTGGGCTCTGTGATAGAGACAAAATCATAGTGCCCACAAAAGTTAGATAAATGTGAAGCTTTTGAGCGTGTGAGATGACCTGGTGCTTCAATGTCATCGATGATCTTTTCAACTTGCACTTCTTTTGCAACGGGAAGATGAGCTGGTTGTCGTCGAGGAATTTGATCAGCATTTTCTTCAGCACCATTTTCTTCAGTATTTTCTTCAGGTGCATTAGCTCGACGTTCTTCATGCTCTGGAATGAATTCTTCAGCAAATTCTTCGGTAGGAATGACATCCTCAGTAGCCTTGAACTTGATAGTTTCCTCAGGTGCTGGTTCATCTATTACAGAAGGTAGGTGCTCTCTTTGCGAGCCATTAGTTTCATCAAACCGCACATCTGCAGTTTGAACAACCTTGTGAAGAATGTTGTCGAAGACTTTGTAGGTGTGCGCGTCCTTTCCATAACCAAGCATGAAACCTTCATGTGTTTTCGGTGCAAATTTTGAGTTGTGTTGAGGATCTCTAATCCAACATTTAGCACCGAAGGCCTTGAAATAACTTACATTGGGTTTCTTGTCAGTGAGGAGTTCATAGGTAGTCTTCTTGAAGAATTTGTGAAGATATACTTTGTTGATGATGTGGCACGCAGTATCAATTGCCTCAATCCAGAAACGACAAGGCGTCTTGTACTCATCAAGCATAGTGTGAGCCATCTCAACAAGAGTCCTATTCTTGCGCTCCACGACGCCATTCTGCTGAGGAGTATAAGGAGCAAATAACTCATGAGTAATACCAAGTTCATCAAGATAGTCATCAAGACCAGAATTCTTGAACTCAGTTCCATTGTCACTTCTCATGTGCTTGATCTTCACACCAAAGTTGGTTGAAGCCCTCGAGGAAAATCGTTTGAAGACTTCCTGCACTTCATGTTTCTAAGTAACAATGTATACCCATGTGTATCTGCTATGTCTTGAGCTTGCGTTGGTTTTCCCCAAAGAGGAAGGGATGATGCAGCAGAGTAGCGTAAGTATTTCCCTCAGTTTTTGAGAACCAAGGTATCAATCCAGTACGAACCCACGCTCAAGTCCCTCGTACCTCCACAAAGCGATAGCTACCCGCAACCAACGCGATTAGGGGTTGTCAAGCCCTTCACGGTCACTTACGAGAGTGAGATCTGATAGATAAAATATTTTTGGTATTTTTGATATAAAGATGCAAAGTAAAAAGTAAAAGCAAAGTAAATAGCAAAACAATATAAAAGTGATGGACATTGATATGATGAGAATAGACCCGGGGGCCATAGGTTTCACTAGTGGCTTCTCTCGAGAGCATAAGTTTTCTACGGTGGGTGAACAAATTACTGTTGAGCAATTGACAGAATTGAGCATAGTTATGAGAATATCTAGGCATGATCATGTATATAGGCATCACGTCCGTGACAAGTAGATCGAAACGATTCTGCATCTACTACTATTACTCCACTCATCGACCGCTATCCAGCATGCATCTAGAGTATTAAGTTAAAAACAGAGTAACGCTTTAAGAAAGATGACATGATGTAGAGAGATAAATTCATGCTATGTGAAATAAACCCCATATTGTTATCCTCGATGGCAACGATACAATACGTGTCTTGATGCCCCTTCTGTCACTGGGAAAGAACACCGCAAGATCGAACCCAAAGCTAAGCACTTCTCCCATGGCAAGAACTACCAATCTAGTTGGCCAAACCAAACGGATAATTCGAAGAGACTTGCAAAGATAACCAATCATACATAAAAGAATTCAGAGAAGATTCAAATATTGTTCATAGATAGACTTGATCATAAACCCACAATTCATCGGTCTCAACAAACACACCGCAAAAGAAGAAGATTACATCGAATAGATCTCCACAAGAGAGGGGGAGAACATTGTATTTAGATCCAAAAAGAGAGAAGAAGCCATCTAGCTGCTAACTATGGACCCGAAGGTCTGAGGTAAACTACTCACACTTCATCGGAGGGGCTATGATGATGTAGATGCCCTTCGTGATGACGGCCCTCTCCGGCGGAGCTCCGGAACAGGCCCCAAGATGGGATCTCGTGGATACAGAAAGTTGCAGCAGTGGAATTAGGTTTTTGGCTCCTGTTGTGATCATTTTGGGGTACGTGGGTATATATAGGAGGAACGAGTACGCCGGTGGAGCACCGAGGGGCCCACGAGGCAGGGGGCGCGCCCCCCACCCTCGTGACCGCCTCTTTGACTCCTTGGAGTAGGGTCCAAGTCTCCTGGATCACGTTCGGTGTGAAAATCACGTTCCCGAAGGTTTTATTCCGTTTGGACTCCGTTTGATATTCTATTTCTTCGAAATACTGAAATAGGCAAAAAACAGCAATTCTGGGCTGGGCCTCCGGTTAATAGGTTAGTCCCAAAAATAATATAAAAGTGGAAAATAAAGCCCAATATAGTCCAAAACAGTAGATAATATAGCATGGAGCAATCAAAAATTATAGATACGTTGGAGACGTATCAGTATCGAGAGTAATCATCAACAATAACAAAGCCATAGAGAGATGCATCATTTGTGACTGCTGAGTAATTATTAGGACCAAAGAGGTCCATGTGAAGCAATTGAAATGGTCGAGTGGTGGTCATGATAGTCTTCGTTGGATGCTTGGCCTTGGTCATCTTCCCAGCTTCACAGGCTCCGCATAAGTGATCCTTGATGAATTTGACATTCTCAATGCCAATGACATGCTTCTTCTTCGCAAGCGTGTGCAAATTCCTCATGCCTGCATGACCAAGTCATCGATGCCAGAGCCAACCTTCTGAAGATTTTGCATGTAGGCACAAGGCTGGTTGTGGTCCTGTAGAGAAATGAACAATATACAAGTCTCCTCTCCTAAAGCCTTCGAAGACTTTGGAATTGTCAGCTTCCATGATCACAACACAATGATACTTGCCAAAGACAACTACCATATCAAGATCGCAAAGCATTGAGATAGACATGAGGTTGTATCCTAAGGACTCGACAAGCATGACTTTGTCCATGTGTCGATCCTTTCAGATCGCAACCTTACCTAGACCCAATACCTGACTTTTGCGTTTGTCAGCAAAGATGATATGCTTCAGATGCGATGGTGATAAGGGAGCATCCATCAATAGATTCTTGTCGCCAGTCATGTGATTTGTACATCCACTATCGAGGACCCACTCAGTGGCTTTGGGTTGATCATCCTGCAGATGAATTAGTGCAACTTACGAACTCATATACTTCATCAGTGAAGAATATGACATCAATTCATCAGATCAATTTAATCAAGTAACAGAACAGATAAAGCAGTATGAGGATGTGAGAAATTAAAGTTCATTTCTTCATGATTATCCTGCGTCCTTTTAGGCACACTCAGGTCTCTAGCAAATTCTTCAGACAATTATGTACGTCTGGAGACCTGACCCTGTAGAAGAGATTAGTTCTTTTTCTTCACCACCCACATCTGAAGAGGTGGCAAAGAGTTCATCACTCTGCAAGCTCCAGACGAGAAAGGGGGCATAGAAGGCAGTCCATTTCGTTTCACATAAGAGGAGTTAGGATAAGCATATGAATAAGCTGAGAAATTCTTCGAGGACTTATGAACATAATGATTACAAGAATAGTGCTCATATTCATAGCCCTTGGCTCTTCCCTGTGAAACAGAGTTGTTAGCACGATGATATTCATATGGGGACTTTGATCCTTTTGAGGAATTTGGTCCATATGAAGAATTTGATCTGGGGTTCCTATTCTTCACAGGTGGTGTCCTGAGGACATTCACCTGAAGACTTTCAAGGCACTTTTCGGGAACCCAGATTTTCTTCATAGGAGGACCGTTCCTACAATTTGTGCCAACATATCTAGCAAATACTTCACCATTCTGATTTTTGAACAGTTTATAGTTGGAGTCAAATGACTCATCATCAGAACGAGGAGATTCACATGCAAAGCCAGATAAGTTAGATGGATCAACTAGAGGTCCCTTTGCAGCAACCCATGAGGTTTTGGGGTACTGCTCAGGCTTCCAATATGTACCATCAGCATTGAGTTTCCTCTCAAAGGCAATACCCTCTTTCCTAGGGTTCCTGTTGAGGATCTTCTGTTTAAGCACATCACAAAGAGTCTGATGCCCTTTGAGGCTTTTGTACATGCCTGTTATGTACAATTCCTTCAGCCCTGCATCGTTAGTGATACTAGCAATGTCCTCAGATGAGGAATTAGTGATAGCAGAGGCAGGTGAAGAATTTGAAACATTAGCAGCATTTGAACATTCATGTGAAGAATTAGCATATTCACGTTTAATGCACTTCAAGCATGGAGGAACAAATTCTTCCTGAGAAGCGCTGATTTGTTGAGCAAGTAATGAATCAGGCTCCTTCTGAAGATCTTCATAACTCACTCTTAGCTTTTCAAGATCTTGCTTTCTTGTAAGAAATTCATTTGAAAGCTTCTCATGATCAGATAAGAGAGTGTTATGATGACCTTGAAGGTTGTCAAACCTAGACTGAAGTCTCTGAAGATTTTTAGTCAAGGTTTTAGTGTGATCCGTTTCTTCACCCAACATATCATCACTTTGTCTAGCATGTTTTGAACCTTTTCAAAAGCCTTTTGTTGTTCTACAACAATCTTAGCAAGTTTGGAGTAGCTGAGTTTGAGGTTTTCATTAGATTAATTCTCACTTGATTCAGAGGAGGGGTATTTGAGTACCTTGGCACCTTTTGCCATGAAGCAATAGGTGGGATCATAGTAATCATTGTTTCCATCAGCCTTGTTGGTGAAGCCATTTTCTTCAGAGTTGAAGATGGACTTGCTGATGAAAGCAGTAGCGAGAGCCAGGCTCGCCACACCAGACTCAGACTCCTCAGATGCCTCCTCTTCCTCATGTTCCTCAGATTCAGCCTCAGAGTCCATTTCCTTGCCAATGAACGCCCGAGCCTTCTTGGAGCTGCTCTTCTTGTAAGATGAAGACTTTGATGATGAAGATTTTGAGGATTTCTTCTTTTTCTTCGCATCATCAGAATTGTATTTCTTCTTCTTTGATTCCTTTTCCCACTGAGGACAATCTTGAATGTAGTGTCCAGGTTTCTTGCATTTGTGACAAAGCCTCTTCTTGTAGTCACTAGATGAGGAATCATTGCTCCTTGAGGATTTTCCAAAGTGACCACGTCTTGAGAACTTCTGGAATTTCTTCACGAGCAGTGCTAGCTCATGGCTCAGTTCTTCAGGATCACCAAGGCTACTACCAGAATCTTCATCTTCAGATTGAGACACTGCCTTGGCCTTTAGGGCACGTGATCTGTCGTAGCATGAACCATAGAGATCTCTCTTCTAAGCAAGCTGGAACTCATGAGTATTTAGCCTCTCGAGGATATCAGCGGGATCAAGTGACTTGTAATCAGCACGTTCTTGTATCATGAGTGCCAGAGTATCAAATGAGGAATCAAGCGATCTCAGCAATTCTTCAACACGTCATGGTCGGTGATGTCAGTGGCACCAAGTGCTTGAAGCTCATTTGAGATGTTAGTGAGGCGATCGAAGGTTTTCTGAACATTTTCATTGTCGAGTCTTTTGAAGCGTGAGTGAGTCCTGGATTAGGGGGTCTCCGGACAGCCGGACTATATCCTTTGGCCGGACTGATGTACTGTGAAGATACAAGATTGAAGAGTTCGTCCCGTGTCTGGATGGGACTTTCCTTGGCATGGAAGGCAAGCTTGCCAATACAGATATGTAGATCTCCTCCCTTGTAACTGACTCTGTGTAACCCTAGCCCCCTCCGGTGTCTATATAAACCGGAGGGTTTAGTTCGTAGGACAATATACAATCATACCATAGGCTAGCTTCTAGGGTTTAGCCTCTACGATCTCATGGTAGATCAACTCTTGTAATACTCATATCATCAAGATCAATCAAGCAGGACGTAGGGTTTTACCTCCATCGAGAGGGCCCGAACCTGGGTAAACATCATGTCTCCTGCCTCCTGTTACCATCCGCCTTAGACGCACAGTTCGGGACCCCCTACTCGAGATCCGCCGGTTTTGACACCGACATTGGTGCTTTCATTGAGAGTTCCACTTTGTCGTCACCGTAAGGCTCGATGACCCCTTCGATCATCGGTAACGATGCATTCCGGGGTGATGTTTTCCTCCCTGGACAGATCTTCGTATTCAGCGGCTTCGCACTGCGGGCCAATTCGCTTGGCTACCTGGAGCAGATCGAGAGCTACGCCCCTGGCCATCAGGTCAGGTTCAGAAACTTAAACTACGTTGCCGAAATACGCAGAGACTTGATCTTCGATGGATTCGAGCCCATGTCAGGTGCGCCGCACAATCACGATTAGCATGACCTAACTCTGTCGTTGGATAATGTTTGGGACATCGCATGTGCAACTACTCCGGCCTTCAATCTGGAGCAAATTGCGCCATCCGAGGACGGAGGGATAGACCCCGCCATGGAGGCCGCACTCTCAGTGGCGATGGAGCCGGATACTAACTTCACCCCTTACAAGAGCCGTGTCGCCGAACCACTGGATTCGTCTCTGGCCACGGACTCCGAGCCGCCTGCATCCGTGCCTATCGAATCCGACTAGGCGCCGATCATGGAGTTCACCTCAGCGGATATCTTTCAGCACTCGACTTTCGGCGATGTGCTAAATTCATTAAGGTCTCTCTCCTTGTCAGCAGAACCTTGGCCGAACTATGTCCGGCTAGAATGGGATGCGGACGACGAAGAAATTCACTGCCCACCCACCACCCACTTAGTAGCCACTGTCAACGATTTAACTGACGTCCTCGACTTCGACTCCGAAGACATCGACGGTATGTACGCCGATGCAGGCGACGAACAGGAACCACCGCCCACAGGGCGCTGGACCGCCACCTCATCATATGATATATACATGGTGGACACCCCCAAAGAAAGCAATGGTGATGAGACAGTGGAGGATGACTCCTCCAAGAAGCAACCCACACTACAAAAAAAGACACATCCTTGACATTTTGGGCCGAATGAAATTTTTTTCTGTCATACATATGACACTTCTATGACGATAATTGTGACAAAACCCGGTATCATCATAGATGTGGTGGGCTCCTACTTCTATGACAAAAAATCATGACAGAAAATGGGCTTTTCATCCTGGGCGGGCCGGAGACGCAGCTGCATGACATTCTTTGGGCCGTCCATGATGAAAAAAACCGTTGTAGAAGCGAGGGCGAGGAAAATTTCGGGGAGTTCCCGGTTATGATGGGAGGTCGGGGGCCGAGCGATGCGAGTTTCTCTCATACACGTACGCGCGTGTGTGCGAGTTGTTGGCTCTAATTGAACCCAAGCGAGGCATTCGGCTCTAACTGAACCCGAGCGATTGCACTGTAGGCTACGCATTACTGAACCCGAGCAATCGATCGATGGTTGTTAACTGAACCCGATCGAGCGATTCCTTCGCTACTTCTGCTAACTAAAGCCGATCGATTGGATGAACAGTGAGCAATGTGGGGGGCGGGGGTTGGATGAATAGTGAGCGGTGGCGTTGCCTCTAGATGAACAGGACCCCATGGTGTGGAGGGCTGGATGAACAGTAGATGGTGGAGGGGTGGGTCAACAGTAGCCGATGGAGTAGCGCGCGGAGGAGGCTGGATGAACAGGATCCCGTGGAGGCTGGAGGAGGTCGACGGTGGAGATGAACAGTATCCCGTGGAGTCCCGTTTTGTGGTACGCCACACCCCTCTCGATGAACAGGACCCCCGTTTCGACCGTAGGAGGTCCGTTTCCTCCGTTTTGCGGTACGCCACACCCCTCCCGATCAACAGGACCCCCGTTTCGACCGTAGGAGGTCTGTTTCCTCCGTTTTGTGGTACGCCACACTCCTCCTGATCAACAGGACTCCCGTTTTGACCGTAGGAGGTCCGTTTCCTCCGTTTTGCAGTTCGCCACACCCCTCCCCATGAACACGACGCATTCCGTTACCTCCCCATGAACACGACGCATTCCGTTGCCTCCCCATGAACACGACGATGACGATGTTTCTCCATTCCGACCCAGCCATGTACACGAGCCCTCGCCGTACGTATGCGCGAGTAGGCATTCGAGACCCTGCCCGTATGTATGTACGTGGCCGTATTTTCTTTCTTGCACCCTTGCCGATGTACGTACGTGTACATGCTACGTGCGCGCCTCCACTACGATACGTACACGCCTCTACTACGACACATGCGCGCCTCTACATCGACCAGTATATATGTACGTACATGTTCGCAACCAGAATGGCAATGCTATGTACGCTTCGACCAGGTGGGTCCCGACTATCAGGCACTTCCTTGCCTGCGAAGATGTAGCTGGTGGGTCCCAACAGTCAGGGGGGTGAATCGTTTTGGTTTTTTTTGCCCGGACGCACTTTCTTGCATGCGAAGATGTAGCTGGTGGGTCCCAGCAGTCAGGGGGCAAATCTTTTTTTGCCCGGACACACTTCCTTGCATGCGCAGGTGTAGCTGGTGGGTCCGAGCAGTCAAGGGGGAAACTTTTTTTTGTGAAATACGGTGGCCCGTCCGGCGTGTCCCTGGTGTCAGGTGGAGGAATCATTATTTTCCTCATAATAAGGAGACACTTCCTTGCAGCCGCCATGGACCCAACTGTCAGCCTCTCCACATACAGTCCATGTCCGATGGAAGTCGTTCCTTGACCATGTTGACCACGCCACGCCGAGAGCACCGTGCCTAGGAAGGGAACGACGCAGAGCCGGTGAAGACGCGGCAGTGAATGCCCACACGGTGAGGAGTATGAGGGTTCACTCGTTTGGCTGTGGTGTGAGGCTGCCATCGCCGCAGGGCCTGGCTAGCGGTGGGAATAGTAGGGGCGGTGAGGCCTCCGCGGCAGCACAGCCGGCCACGGGAGGCAGGAGCAGGCGGCACGACCGGCGCTGCTTTGGGCGGCTGGAGCAAGAAGACCAGAGGTTGAAGAAGCACTAAGGCCGTTGGATGGACATCGTACGGTCACTGGAGCTAGAATCGTTCATATTGACTAAGTTGACAAAGCCCTCCGTCCCCGTCAACTTAGTGGGCCCACAAGTCAGCCTCCCACCAAGGTGGGTCCCACCTAGCAGGGGCAGTATTCATTTTTTTGTGCGTAATAAGGAGCCACTTCCGATGGGTCCGAGCTGACAGTGGGGGGAACGTTTTTTCGCGAAATACGGTGGCCCGTCCGGTGGGTCCCAGCAGTCGGGGGGGAAACGTTTTTTCGGGAAATAAGGTGGCCCGTCCGATGGGTCCCCGCTGGCAGGTGGAGGAATAATTATTTTGCGCATAATAAGGAGGCACTTCCTTGCGGCCGCCGTGGACCCAGCTGTCAGCCTCTCCACGTACGGTACTCTTCCGATGGAAGTCGGTCATTGACCATGTTGACCACGCCGCGCCGAGAGCACCAGGGCGGTGGACGACGGAGAGGCCTAGGAAGGGGACGACGCGGAGCCAGGGAAGACGCAGCAGTGGAAGCCCGCGCGGAGAGGAGTACGAGGGTTCACTGGTTCGGCTGCGGTGTGAGGCTGCCGTCGCCGCAGAATAACAGGGGGTGTGGGTGAGTGGAGGATGGCCTGGCTAGCGGTGGGAGTAGTATGGGGGCGGTGAGGCCTCCGCGGCAGCACAGCCGGCCACAGGAGGCAGGAGCAGGTGGCACGACCGGCGCTGCTTTGGGTGGCTGGACCAAGAAGACCATAGGTTGAAGAAGCATTACGGCCGTTGGATGGACATCGTACGGTCACTGAAGCTCGAATCGTTTATATTGACTAAGTTGACAAAGCCCTTGGTACGCTCCAACTTAGTAGGCCCACAGGTCAGCCTCCGAAATAGTGCACCCCAGATGTCAGGGGGAGGAATCATTTTTTGGGCGGCCGAAGCTAAGAATATCCGAGATTGAAGAAGAAGCACGACATCCGTTGGATAGACATCCAACGGCCACTGCTGCTAGAACCGTGTGTTGACTATAATAAGTTGACAAAGCCTTGCATATGCGTCAACTTATTTTTTTAGGGGACGTGTCACTTAGTAGGCCCACAAGTGTGTGGCAGAGAACTTATAGTCCATTTGCGTTTTGTAAGAATGTACAACCCATTTTTGAATTCTAATGGAATTTACAACAGCCCATTTACAGTTTGTTGAAAGTATAGCCCATTTTCTAGCTAGGACAATGATTAATAATTTCAACCAACAGTTGAAGACATAATTCAATAAAATTTCCCACATTTGGATGGGCTCCGAAATTTTTTTATCCTGAAATTTCTAGTCATATTAAATATAAATTTGTGTTACGTAAAAATCGAACGAAACATTGCGCGCGCAACAATGAAAATTTAAGATTTTCAAAATCCATAAATAATATTTTATAAACTAATTTCGTGTTCGGTGCATTTTTTATAGTTACTGCCGAGTTTTTATAATTACATCCCATTTATTATTTTTTAAAGCCCATTTTCCTGTTAAGCCTAATGCATCCCTCCTAGGAAAGATTTGCAGCCTAGCGGGGCGGAGAATAACAAGTTGACCTTGCCTAGGTATTCCTCAAAAAGACGTATAGCTGGGCTAGCCATTTTCATTTTGAAAAAAATAGTATCCGGGCTGGATATCTGGACTGGGCTGGATATCTTGACAGCCCGCCCAGTTAATAGCCTGCTCTCCTCTGAACAACAACGAAATCATCGCCAAGAAAAACTCTGCAGTGCTCACGCCTCAAAAACACAAATACTGCTCGAGCTGCTTGGTCCCAGCTGTCGTCTGCACCTTGTGCAATTCTCTCGTTTATATTGACTACATAGGTTCACAATGGTGTCGAACCGTGATGTCAGGAAACGAGGAGAAAGCAAAATAAATATAGTTGTACATAATAAGGAGGTACTTGCATACGTACGGCTATGGTCCTAGTGGGTCCCTAGTGTCATCCAGTCAAATAAAGTCATCTCCTGAATCCTCATGTCCATTGACAATGTTAACAATGCTCGGCGCCACGGCGAGCGCAACGACTAGAAGGACAACAGAGAGGGCCTCGCGGGCCCTACGGATGGTCTGATACAGCGCCCGCTGCTCATTCAGGAAGCCAGGATCATCAGACACCTATGAGCACCTTCGAGAAACTGAGACGACATGAAATGGTAAGGCCGCGCTTGGGAGCTCTGGTTCATTTCAAACCTGTATTAACATACAAGTGTAATTTACTCGTCATTGGAAACAACACGTAAAATAAAGGCGTAATGAAACCGAGGGCCTGAGGTCTGTAAGTAAAACCGGTGGGTTACGCGTGTAATTTGAGAGACCAATGTATATTTTACGAGCACTGCTATATGGACGACATTACCAGACGATACATGCATGACGTGCGTATCATGCCATCCATGGGCAAGGCTGAAACAACAGCTAACGGCTAGATTAGCAATCGTCCGAGTGTCGTTCAACATTTTTATCGTGTGTGAAGTACTTCCAATATTTTACTAGTCGAAATCGACCAACCAAGCGCCTTCGCCTGAGACCATATGCTTTAATTTACAAGCGATTTTCGTTGGAAAATGATGATCCAATCACGGCCTAATATCATGAGTTGGTTGGAATATCATATGGTTTCACATCTAACCTACCCGACTTGTCGTATAGGCTATGAATGAAACATCAGACGATGAACTTCTTAAGCACGGAAGCAACAGAAGAGGATGATCTTCTTAACAAGCAAATCACTAGCATTAGATCGACATGCAAAACAATACGAAGCATTATTCTCAGGAGGCACGGTGAACAACTCGTGATGCCACATGCCACAACATTCCAAGCTCAACTTTGCAATCAAACACAAGGCCTGTCATTACATAGACAATATTCAGAACAAACTCTTAACACAGGAATATCTTAGCAGAGTAACTATTTACTTCTAAACTGAACACAGGAATAGGAAAAAACACTCGACGCTGCTCACAGCAAGGGCGTCCCACTCAAAATATCAAATGCATGTTTTCTGGCTAACATCAATGAGCAAATTTTCACAAGGTTTTCCAATTCCAATATATTAAACTAACGTCTTCTTGCTAACATCAATGATAAAACTTTGACAAGCTTTCCCCATTCAAAATATGTAATGCCTATGATTGTGGAGTCCTGTCGTAGCTTCTTGTACTTGTTTGGGCACTTTTTGCCCAGGGCACTCCACGTGTTGTTAAATTGGCAATCGTCTCTGCAGACTAGTCATGTCACCAGTGTCTAATAATACTCTTCAAAGCTTCTCGTTCATTCCTTCTGTAATGTAGCGCAAACAGTGACTGCTTCTTTCTGCAAAGTGGAACGACCAACTGGACCCAGTAATGCAGCAGTTTGCCTTACACATTGGCTCCTTTTGTGCATTTCAACCAAAATCGAAGTCGGAATAAAACTGAGCTTTAATTTTGATATCCCTGTAAGAAACAAGAGGTATAAGGGAAACAATTACTGAGAAATAACGGTTGATGACTTGTACTCCCAGAAGAAAAGCATCTACCGATCTACTTTATCTTAATGGGAAACAAAGTAGGAGGGTAGCAATTCTCCATCATTGTGATTCATTCATATTGACTGAGACATTATCTTAACAATGCCTTGTTTCAACATGTATAAAGAAAGAGAAAGTAGAAAAGTACCATTCCTAAAACAATGCAACTGACTCATTTTAACACAGACATTATCTTAACAATACCTTGGTTAAACATGTAGAAAGAACTACAAAGCAGGATAGTACCATTCCTAACAAGTGTCATAGTTTTGAACTAAGATTCAGTAGTTAATTAATTCTGAGAGTGGCATTGCTTAATTTTACCAGCGGCATTAGATTAACGAAAAGCATAAACAGTTCCAGGGGAGAGTGGGCGCAACAACAGTATGTGCTTCCATCTACTTATAAAGGGGGTGATGCAGAGTTTGTGTAACAAAGCAACAAGCATCATGTCTAGGTTGGTCCCATTTTTGTTCACTACTTAATGGGAAAAGACAGCAATACAATAGCTTCAATTCAACATTTATTTAAAACAGTACCAATACAAGTAGCACAACATCTCAAAGCACACTGCACAATCATGTGGATGAAGGCCTGTACTGACCTTTCATGAGACGGGCAAGATAAAATATGAATCTGCCAACACGAATAGGAAATCCAATCTCGTTTTGTGCAGTTGCACTGAAATCAAGCAAAGTGTTTCGCGTAGCAAAGCAAAATGTCGCAATAGCAACAAGTTGGATTGATATCCCTGTTTAAACAGAGGTAAAAAGGAATCAATTACTGGCTAATAAAGGAGGATGAAACATGTGGCCACAAAATTGGTAATCCCGCCAATCCCTAACAAGTGTTGCAGTTTTGAAATAAGATTCAGTAGTTAATTCTGAGAGTGGCATCAATTACTGGCTTATAAAAGGGGTGATGCTGAATTTGTTCTAACAAAGCAGCAAGCATCATGTTTGGGTTGGTCCCATTTTTGTTCACTACTTAATGGGAAAAGACAGCAATACAATAGCTTTTTTGCAGTTCCACATCATGTGGTTGAGACCAAGATTTGAAACAACTCGCCACGAAGACTGGAAACAAATCTCGATCTCCTTTTGTGCAGTTCCACCGAAATTAAGCAAAGTCACCGGTGTGACATTCAAGTTGAACTGCACAAAACACTCTTAAAACATAAGTGTTTCGAGTAGCGAAGAAAAATGTCGCAATAGCAACAAGTTGAATCGATACCCCTGTTTTAACAGAGGCAAAAAAGGAAACAATTACTTGCCGATAAAGGAGGATGAAAAAAATGGTGACAGAAAGAAGCATCTAACTTATCTTGGATGGAAAACAAAGTAGGATAGTAGCATTTCTAAAACGATTGCATTGATTCATATTAACAGAGACATTCTCTTCAAACAACATTCATTAAAAAATGTAATTTACTTTTAATAGTGGCATTGATTCAATTTTCCGGCGGCATTCTTAGATTAACAACAGCAAAATAGTTGTATGGGACATGCCAGCACCATGTGCATCCACATGTATAAATGGGTGATGCAGAGTATGTAGCCAAGCAGCATATATGCGTTGGTCCCATATTTGTTCTCTTTGAACCTTCTTCCTATGTAAGGGCAGCAAATCTATCCTGCACAAACTACCCGACCCCCCCAGTTTCTTTCCCTTTTCAACAAAGAGATCGGTTCCTTACAGATGTGTGTACTGGTTACCCCCTTTTTCCCTTTTCGACCTACAAAGCGGCTGGATAGCCAGTCTATACTACTTTCCGCCCCTCCTTTCCTCACTGAACAACGTCCTAGATTATTGCTCCAGCCCACCACAACCCTCTTTCATCTTTGAACCAAGACCTAGATTCGACTACAGATCGAAAAAGATCCACATGCAGCTAGAACAACGACGGTTTCAAAGAAACTTATACCTTAGGGTCGTCGGGATGTGGCAAGGCGTGCGGCGGGAGGCCAGATCTGCCCACACTATGTACGACAGCGAGGAAGAAGGGGTCGGTGGCCCTCCCGCACAGGCGCTGGGTGAAAGAGAACAGCACAGCCGGAAGTGGATTGCCTCCCTCACCAAAGGCGATAGAGTGAACGCTGCACCTCCTCCCCTTCCCGGTGCGACGGGATACGGACGCCTCCTTCACCAGCTATGAGGGGGGAGAGAGAGACAAGAGGCCAACACAGTATTGTTTATATCTGGTGAAGAGAGGGTGAGAGACTGTGAATATAGCAAACCTGAACCCTCTTCATCACCTGCACGTGCTTCCCGCCCAAAACGGTCAGTGCCGCATTCATGCCCGACCAGAGCGGACGCGACCTCTCACTGGCGCCGGCATTGAAGCGGTGTGCCGGCCGAGAGAGCGTCGCCCGTGCCGCTTCTAGGTGCACGCGGCTGCTCCACGTTCAAAGGTCGCAATAGCCGGCTACAAGATGCATGTAAAAAGTTCTTGGGAGTCCGTGCTACAGCTAGTTGTCCTCCCCCAACTCGTCAATCTCTTCCAGTAGTGCTAGTACTCCATGGCGCGATCCATCGACAAGCAGGCGGGAAAGTTATCGTATACTCGGTTTGCGGTGAGTGGCATGCCAAGCGACCATGTGGGGTCGAGCCATGGAGGAGTTTGAGACACGAACACGACATACGTGATTTAAATGTTGGTTTTGCTCGATGGCGTGATCCAACGAAATGAAACGTTGGTTTCTCTCCGTTTCCATTTTTACTCTGGAAAAACAAAAACTTTCCACTCCATTTTCATTCCTATTCCAAGGTTGCCCCGTTACATCATTCCATCAAATACAGAGGAAAACAAACATGCATGCTGATGCATCTCAATGATTCACAGATCATAGCCAATATTTATTTCACAACTTAAGAAAAAAGTTATGAGAGCGTGTACGAAAGAAAAACTATTGATGGGGTCACTGCGACTTAAACCCTAAACCCTAAACATGATTTAATTTCCTGGCCAGTTAGAACTTGTCGAAGGAAAGACGGCTGGCACCCTCAGATCATACGATGCTTTTGTGCAGTTCCACTAAAATCGACCCGAGCATCCCTGATGGCAAAGATATTGAAGAAGTGTGATTAGAATAATAGTACTAGCACTAGTTCATGAGAAATAAACTCATCACAAGTAGAAGCCGGTAGAAGTAGAGAAAGATTGACTTGGAGATGGAGCTACGGCAGTGGAGCAAGCCGGCTCGAAAAGGAAGATGTACTACCTGGGACGTCGGGCCATAGCTAGAAGGGCGGTTGGGATGCGGCATCGGCCCATACTGCGGTGACCCCCGATTGGGACGCATCGATTGTGGGTTTTCTCCCTCGCCGATGTCGACCACGTCTATGCAGAACATTGTTCCCTTCCCCCAGCTGCGGGATCAGGCCCGCCGTTCTATGCTTGTGAAGAGAGCAACCTAAGCAAGCAGGCTTGTAGCTTAGGCTCCTGCTAGTGTATATATAGTGGTTTTCTTTTTCTCTCCATATCAACCATTTTATATTGCGTACGTGTCATTCAAGAGTGAAATGATGGTTGCTTCTTCTGACTAACTTACTGTGTGATTTGACTACTCCTTAGTGGCCCCTACACGTACTCCCCCTACATGTATGCAACAGTCACACGTACACATGGACGCAAAAACACGCGTGACGCCCTAATGCATGCATGTCCGAGCACACGACGGAACACACACGGTCACGCTCAAGTGCTCAACCTACACGTGCATGCACACACATACTCAGTCAGGGTGAGCTAGTGACCATATAAACACCGGAAACTATATATATTGAGCGCAATGAGCGTATTATGAAGTCCACTGACCGTATTTTTCCAAATATACAGTGACAGACAGTGTATTTATCTCATTTGAAATTAAGCCATATTAATGGGAGAGGAGGCAGTATGGACTAGCATTACTTTGTTGTGTCCCGTCAACTTGCCGAACGAGGAGAATGTTACAGGACGGGAGAAGCTTGCGCGCAGTGGCTCGCATGACAAGGAGAAACTTTTGACTAATGCAAGATCTCCCTCGCTCAGGTGGTGAACGTGCAACAGTTAATTCGGTGTCAGATTGCCAGAAGCATACAGTATACTACTAGTGCTATTATTGTTCGACTTCCCGAATAGGCGAACAGCCAAGCGCAAAGTTTACTAGTACTACTACTATAGTCTATAAAGGTACGTACTATACTAGTACTAGGAACCGGATGGAGGAGCGTCTGCACTCTTATTATAATTTTAAAATGTGATAAAGCAATCTTCAACACATTTGGTTCTCTTCAAGGGTTCTCGCATGTGATAATGGAAGTTGATTGCATGGAACACTCGCCACAATTCTCGCTTAATTCTGGCTCATATCCTGTTACAAATAGTAGCGCTCGATAATATTTCCTCTTTTTTTGTTATTTAGCATGTAAACAGGTCAGCAAACCTTGCGGCGCATCTTCATGCGAACCATGCTTGCTGCACTTTGAATGTGGCCGAGAGCTGGCTTGATGAAACACCTCGCTTCCTACTTCTTTTTTTGTGGGGTACCTCGCTTCCTAGTGACCAGTGACTTGGCTGATCGTCCTAAGAATGCTTATATATGAATAAAGCTCTCTCATTTACCTGCAAAAAAGATTAAGCCATATTAACCGGAAAGGAGGGAGTATGGACTAGAACTACTTTTTGGTGTGTCCCGTCAACTCGCAGAATGAGGAGAAGCTTGCAGGACAAGGTGAAGCTCGCTTACGCCTTTTGACTAATGCGACCTACCCTCGGTGGACATGCATCAGTCCATTCGGTGTTAGATTGTCAGAGGCATACACTGTAGTACCCCAACATGCGGAGTACCATCATTGTTCGACTTCACAAAGAGGCGAAGAGCCAAGCGTAGTAGTACGAGTAGTACTACTACTAGAACCGCATGGTGGAGCGTCTGTACTCTTATTTTTTTATCTCTGATAAAGTACACGTTTATTTCGGAGAAGGGCGGAAACCGGCAGCCCAACATGTAATGAATGATATTGATCAACCAACCGTGCTCGAATATATCTTGGCCTCTGTGCGAGGCCGTCTGTGTGTTCTCGCTCCTTATCTCTCTCAAGGAACGGCGGGTTGGCTCTTTGCCGTCAATTGAGATCGGTTTGCTCACACTCCTGTCCCACATGTCAGTGATATGCCCAGAGGAGGTGCGTTGACCGACTGGCCATACGCATACTTGGTTTTGCACCTTCATACTACTCCTCCCTCCGTCACAGTTTACAGGGCGCACTTCATTATGATGCATTTCTCTCAATGCATTTCCACCACCAGAGAGACTTTAGACGCGTTTGATTTAATGCTCAATTAATTAGGGCGTGGTAACCGCAATCAAGTCCACAATTTTCTCTCCATGTACTGTACTACTATGGAGTGGAGTAAGTGCATGCATGTGTGTACCCGGGGTGGAAGCACTGCATGCATGTGTGTATGCATTATTCCCTCTAGTAATAGACGCCGTGGTATAACTACCAATGCTATTTTTTAGGCCGATCTCTAGTCGCCTTGGTCCCACAATTATTTTCTTTTTTCTGAAGCGCACTGTATAAACAGTGACGGATGGAGTAGTATGAGCGGATTCAAAGAAGAGTGTATTGATGGTTTCTTCTTCAGAGAAACTTACAGTGGGAAAGGTGGGGCTTATGATTTGACTTCTCATTACTCACTATTAATGCGGCGCAACGACCGGGCTGAGTCTCCCATGTGGTTGTGCACTACCCCCTCGGTTCTTAAATATACTCCAGAGTATTTGTCTTTCTAGAGATTTCAACGAGTGACTACTCAAATATTTGTCTTTTTAGAGTTTTCAAATGGATTGGCACATACGGATGTATATAGACATATTTTAGAGTGTAGTTTCACTCATTTTGCTCCGTATGTAGTCACTTGTTGAAATCTCTAGAAAGACGAATAGAATATTTAGGTACGGAGGGAGTACACATACGAAGCAAAATGAGTGAATCTACACTCTAAAATATGCCCGTTTGAAATTTGTAAAAAAGACAAATATTTAGGAACGAAGGAGTATAATTTTGTGCATGGAACATGGACCCGGATGATGAAGAGTGTCAGGACCCCGATTCCAAGTCACATCGGTCTAGCCGGTAACACCTCATATCACTTTGCGGCCTCACGCACGGTATTCCCACGGGTGTCGCCTTACCATGGCCCGGGACCGTTTGTGCCTTTTGGCTCACGTATATGATAGTGTCGCTAGCATCCATATGACAGAGAACTCGGGCCGACATGACTAGTCGTGAACCCAAAGTGGCACTAACTTACGGGGACAGGCATACATGAATCAACATCGAACATGTCGGTCAGCTTGTGAATTCGAGCTGTAGCAACTGGGCTAACAGGACTCCGGGAACCCAGGCTGTAGCAGGCTAGCAGGACTACGGATGCCACCACGTGACATTTCCCCGAAGGGACAGACACAGGAATGAAGTGAATCACATGCCGGCCAGTTAAGTGTTCCGGAGCAGTAGTGCTGGGCTAGCAGGACTCCGGTGAACCGGGCTATAGCGGACTACTATGGCTCATGGAAGCACAAGACTACATTTCCCCATTAGAGAGGCTACCAAGGATAAACAACTAGGTTGTCGGATCCCACACATACCAAGCATTTCAATCATACACACAATATGCTCAATATGTGCAATACAACATGGTATCACAACAAGACTCTACGACTCAGAGTATTTATTCATTAGGCTCCGAAGAGCCAGATAATACAAACATGGGTCTCATGACCCAATATTCAGAGCATACAAGTCAAGGCACATGCGGAAGCTTAACATGTCTGAGTACAGACATCTACAAATGAAAAATGCTGAGAAGCCTGACTATCTACAAGACCCTCCCAAGGGTACAAGATCGTAGCTAAGGTAACAAGCTAAACGTCGAAGGCCATGCGGAACTACTAGTGAGACTGAACTCTCACTGCAAAACATAAATTAAGCAAACGTGAGTACAAATGTACCCAGCAAGACTTACATGAGAACTAACTACATATGCATTGGTATCATCAAAGGGGTGGTGGAGTTTAACTGCAGCAAGCCAGCTTTGACTCGATGGCTATCCTGAACTACGACTGCAAATAACTCTTTGAGGTGGCGCACACGAGTCCACATATTCCCCATACCAATACACCACTATGGATCCGCTCCCGTCTCCCTACGAGAATGCCATCCATAGCACTCACGCTTATCTTGCGCATTTTAGAGTATCCACTTTCACTTGTCTATGAACTATGCAAGGGGTCCAAGTTTCCATATCCGAGGAATCCGGCTATTCGAATAGATAATGATAACCCCGCAGGGGTGTACTTCTTCACACACGCTCTCGCCACTTACCACCATGTATAGGTCGTGTATCTCGGCAACCTTCAAGCGGAAGCCTGGTGAGGGAGTCGGCCACGACCTGACTAATTGCACAAGTCTCTCGTCCAGGTTTATCGCCTATTCGGGTTCCATCTGCAAGGAGATCCGGCCGAGGTGTCGCTCACGGCCCCAAACGATGTGTGCAGGGTTCCCAAGCCCACCATCCAGGTGCCACTTGGTACACCCTGCTGCTGTGCCTAGTCTATCCCAAGCCCACCTGTACCGGGTGCCACTTGGTAGACTAGTAACACTACCTACAAACACCAGAAACTAGTTGCAACTCCTGGACAAAGATCGAGTTGATTAATAAGCCGAGAGGGGCCGAGTTACCGGAACTCAATGTGTGGTAGTAACTGTTCATGGATCACAAACACAGAACCTAGTTCCTGGGAACGGCTGTAATGAGACAACCCACCATGTACTCCTACATGGCCTCTCACCGCTACCTTTACCAAATCATGTTCACACACTTAGCTCTCAACGGTAGGACATGTTCACCATGTTCCGATTAATTCCCGATGAATCAGACCCGACTTAACTCTAAGCAGTAGCAGGCATGACAACAAGCATGAATGAGTAGGCACATCAGGGCTCAAACAATTCCTACTCATGCTAGTGGGTTTCATCTTTTTACTATGCCAATGACAGGTCATGCAGAGGAAAGGGGTTCAACTACCGCATCATGTAACAGTTGAATTGTTGTTGTCCTAATGCAGTAAAAGAGAGCAGCATCGAGAGAATAGGATTGTATCAGAATGAACAAGGGGGTTTTGCTTTCCTGGCACTTCTGAAGATATATAGCTCTTCATCGGTGTCACCGAACTCATCGTCGGGATACGCCTACAGAGAAGGGACAAGCACCGGCAATAGAGAAGAACACAATCAATGCAAATGCGACAATATGATGAATGATCATGGCATGTATATGTGATGTTGTTTGTGCTAATGCAAACAGCAACAAGTTCAATGGAGCTCATTTGAATCAAGGATTCAAATGCAACTCCAAACTTAAGCATTTTAAATGCCCTTTATGTGTTTTCATCCATACAACAGGTTTAGATTGGTTTTCCATGCATGAAACTAGTACAGATGGATAGATTGAATTTTTCTGATAATTTTTCATATATATTTTATTTCATTATGAGCTACGGTTGAATTTCTATGATTTTTAGAAGTTTGGGGTATTTTTATGAAATTTATAAATCATTTCTGATTTATTTTAATTCCAGAAAACTTTACTGCATCAGCACTTCATCATCATGGCATCAGCAGGTCAACAGGGCACGGTCTAGGTCAAACCTGACCTGTGCGGCCCGCACGTCAGTGTAACAGGGCAGGAACAGAGGCTGACTTGTGGGGCCAGGTCAACAGCCACGTCAGCACGGTCAAAGCTGACACGTGGGTCCCACAAGGTTATAACTAATCTAAGCAGAAATAAAGCCGGGGTTAATTAGGGCGTGGGGCCCATTTTTCAGTGAGCATGGGGGTTAATTAGGGGGTGATTAGCCCCTAACAGTGGTTGTCACCGGCGTCTAATCACCGGCGAGCACACAGACGCGGCGAAGTCGCCCTTCCGGCCAACTCCGGCGATGGATGGATGCGTGGCTGGGTTCTACGGGAAGCTGCGGCGCGTTCGACGGTGGTCTCGGGAAGGCCCGAGGTAGACAGTAGCGACAACGACGACATCAACAACGGCGGCCGGGGCTCGGGTGTGCTTGGAGTCGAGGCTACGGCGTGCTAACGGACGACCCGAAGCGCTTGAGAGACTCTACGGTGTGCGGCGAGCTTGCTGGAGATGCTGGGGTGACCAAATGGTCGCCGGAGCAACACCAGCGACAAGCTCTTGCGGCGGTGGGTTTCGGTCATCGGCGAAGCAGCAGCTACGGCGTGCAAATGAGAAAACGGAGAGGGGGAGGAGGAGCAGCAGCTCACAGCAGTTGCAGCAGGTGTCGAAGCGGACTCGGGGAAACTCAGAAGGCGGCGAATCGACGGCGATGATCTCCGGTGGCCGACGAAGGAAACGGCAGCGGTGGTGGCGTTGCAGCGCATCCGGGGCCTCGTGGCTCGTCGAGGGGGTCAGGGATGTCGAGACGGAGCTCGCAGGCACGGCGAGGGGTCGTGGGGGAGGCGGTGGCCGCAGCAACGATGAGCGGCAGTGACAGCTCCGCTCGGCTTCGGAACAGAGAGTGAGAGCAGAGGAGAGGCGGGCCATGGGGAAGAGTGAGAGGGGTCAGGGGGTTGCATGGCATGTTCAGGGCATCGGGGGAGTGAAGCAGGCAGGGTGGAGGTGGCCTGCGCGTGGCCAGCAGGCGGCGAGCACACGCCCCTGTCCATCTGTCCAAGGAGGAAAACGACAGGGGGCAGCGGTGGTGGGTTGGGCCGCCAGCTACAGTACTGGGCCTGTTGGTGGGCGCCAGGTAAGCTTCTGCCAGGTAAGTCCCTCTCTCTCTCTTTTTTATTTTTGTTTTCTATTTTCTGCTGTTTGTTTTGATTTGATCTAAATACCAAATCAATTTGAAACTTCATGGAAATAATTGTGTGAGCTAAGTGGTCTTATCCAAAGCCACACAACAATTTTCAGAATTATTGAACATATATTTCTTATATAATAAATATATATCCAATTCAAATAGTTATTGAATTAATTTGAAATTCCCAAAATAAATATTTCTGAGACTCCAAAAATATTCGTTTGAATTTTACCTCTTGCCAATATTTTTACAGAATAACAAGAACATTTCCTTGGACTCATTCGAAAAGATCTTTAATGCTGATTATTTCTGAAGTGACTTATGAGGTTTTCAACTAACCTCAATTCAACTTTCAGAATTTAGACATGATGCATGGATGCTCTCTTATGCAACTATTGCAAACAATTCTAGGGCTGTGACAACTCACCCCCACTAAACAAGAATCTCGTCCCGAGATTCAAGACGTGAGGTAAAAAGACAGAGGGGACACAAAGCCGACATGATCTTCGTGATCCAATTGCCCTTCTCGGAGATGTTGATTCATTGCTCCAATTGATCTTGACGTCTTTGCTTTCAAGATCTTCATCGAACATGATGATGACAGAAAGAGACTCTATCGAAATCGATCTTCTGGAAGATCGAACAGCTCACGATCAACTTATGGGGTGAGATGTAGGAACATCTCTTGAGCTGAGACACAAAACACATATCGAGAGGGGAGGAAAGAAACAAATGACGAGGTTTCAATTTGGCAGGCTACAAATCCACACTTGACTAAGATGGAGCATGAATTTCAAAGTAGCAAGGAGATAATTGCCATGATTTCGTAACGTGATACCTTAAGGAAGGTGACTCATATAATTATCCCCTTAGGTGGCTAAAAGAATTACTTTTGATACAAAGATCATTGAAGCTCTTTATACCAGCCTAAGGCAATCACAATCGATCATTTGAAGGAGTCAGAAGAAGATGGCATACTCACACTAGAATGGATGATGTGGACTACCTTGTTGAAGACAATGCAATGAGTGATTTTTGCTTATCCTTGGAGATGGATGGACCCATGGTAAGCCCACTTTGAAGATAATCCTGAGTAGTAATTACCAAGAGGGCAACCCATGGTAGGATTGGCACAATGGGGTGCAAGCTGGAAACAAAATGCAAATAGTGGGAATGTTCCAACCATCATATCTACCTGAGATTCAGATCTGGTTAGAAATAGAATATTTCAGATAACATGTCTGAAAAGGAAAGGTTGCAACACAAATTGACGAGACGATGTTGCAAGATTCTCGGGAAACGAACTACGATAGTGAGCTCCAAAACATGAGCTGGTTCTGCTACATACCTGTGAACACGCTGTCCAAGACAAGCATGACCACATAGTAGTCTTATAATAAAAGACTACCGAGTCCAGGTGGGGAACCATCATCGAGGATATCGAAGTCCTTATATAAGCCCCGGGTCTTAAGAAGGAGCTTCTTTTCCTTGAACAAATCAATCAGTGGCTTGGGGTACTAGGAGATGCACATGGAATGGAGGTAGCGAGCCTGTCAAACCATAGCATACTTCGCACTTGTATGACTAACTTGGGATGATTCTAGAGGAAGCAACATTGACTTTCTCGAATTCACGGCGGCAACTTGCATCAAATGCACATGTATTTGAGGAAGTCACTTCTTTCATCCGAACATATGCTTCATGAACGGGACATGAAGATAATGCTTATAGAAGTTTCCAATACTACTTAGATGTTCGACATGAATCATGGACAAGATAAGAATGTTGTCGATGGGCTCAACAATAGTTCATCCAGGTTCCCATGAAGATGGAATTCCATGACTATGTGAACAAGGTGATGGCATTGGTCAGACCAAAGGATGTAATAGTTTATGCCCGAGGAATCAACCTCGAGTAAGACAACATTACAAACATCGGTGGTTCTGATTTGATTTGAGGATAGCCCACACCCAAATCAAAGTTTGGACAAGACAATAGATCCAACAACTGATCACAAGGACCAATCGATGAAGATATCATCTTTCTTCAACACACACAGACACACAAAAGATATCCCTTAACACGAACTAAGTCAGACAAGCTTTTATCTTCCAACTCTCCAAGTTGTTGTTTAGCTTAACCAACTAGCTCAGTGTATCCAACACAACTTCTTGGGAAAGAGTGGTTTATTGGTAAACCAACTTGATCACAAACTCACCATATCGGTCAGGGAATGACCTGGTGATACTTCCGTGAAGATATCCGGAAAATCATGAACCACCGATATGACTCTAAGCTCGAGAACAATCTTGCTTTTCAGGGAAGGACGATATGATCGAAAAAGTGAGGGATTGACACAATCCCAACTCATGGATCGAAGAGTGCTTCAGAAATAAGGACAAGGTAGCACGATCAATCCTAGTATAGTGATTTGATAACCAACACGCTAAGAATGATATTAATGTCCATTAACTACCAGGCAAGACGATTGCTAGGAGTATTGATTTCACACATCATGGTTCACTTGTCGGCATTCCGGTTGCGACAACACGGAACCGGGGAATGAAAAATGATTGCAAGAAGTATCACTGCATCAAGAATTCATGAGAGATGGTGCAATTCTCATGACAATCCTGACAGAAAGGGGGTAATACTCCGGGGTAGAACAGAGCAAAAACTGGATTGGCATTTTGATCTGCGAAAATATAACTACTTTGACCAGTCCAAGAAATGGATGAGGTGCTGGAGTTTCTTTCTCCTAGACAATCCGGAATAGAATGGCTTAACGGACCACAAGAATAATAGGCATCGATAACACGAATGCACAATTAGTCCTAACTATCAATTGATAGACAAAGGTCAGAATACAACTAAAGAGAGACAACTCAAAGGAACATATGTTTTTCTGAGTTGTGGATGCATAGATTAGTATGTCAAGCGAAGCTCAGCATTTCTTTCGGGTAACCCATGCGGAAGGGTAGGATTGGCAGAGTCACAACATGAATGGAGTACTCCTCAAGAGCACCCTGGTTGTAATATTTTGGTTCAAAGGAACTTCTGCCATGATGGTTCATGGTATTGGAAGAATGAGATACCACGTACCTCAAAGGCTATCACAAAGGTTACTAATGTCCTAAAGGTACGAGCAACACTATCAACACTAGGTAAGTAGAGCGAATCTTCGGTCATGAAGCCAGGAGTAGAATACCTACTACTAAATGGCATCACTGGATGCTTCCGAGAATGGTGGCTAGAATCATGACACTGGGGATACGAAAGCATTGCTAAATTACTAAGTGGTTCTCGAGGACACCTGGGGTCATAATACTAACTCCAACATACACGTCAAGGCAACGGAGTACCTCAACACACCGATTAGTGTGCTTAATCTGGCCCAAAAATACAACGGGAACATGGAGGAAAGATTTGCAAGTGCATCAGACTATTTAGAAACCTGGGATGACTCGGACAACATAACGGCTGTAAATGCTCAAAATGATTTGAGACATCCTGCCAAAATGGTGGCATAACCACTCAACATCACAATATCAAGGTTCTGAGGCCAGCTATGAACATATGGAAGTAGTAGGAACTGAACTAAGGCTTGAACTCAACAATCCTAGGCAACTACGGTTTAGTAACACGTCATCCTGAGAGATAGAAGAGAAGCCTAGTTCTTAACCCCCGTAGAAAAGAAGAGGTTGACTCAGAGCAGAAGGCATAAGATAAAGGAGTAAAAAGAGCCTTATGTTCCCATCCACAATCAATTCCCTTATATAACTAAAGCATTTCTAGACACGACTTCGACCAGCTTGGCTTGGTAATCCTACAGGCAGTCAGGCTCTAATACCAAAGCTGTCAGGACCTCGATTCCAAGTCACATCGATCTAGCCGGTAACACGTCATATCACTTTCGGCCTCACGCACGGTATTCCCACGGGTGTCGCATTACCATGGCCCGGGACCGTTTGCGCCTTTTGGCTCACGTATATGATAGTGTCGCTAGCATCCATATGACAGAGAACCCGGGCCGACATGACTAGTCGTGAACCCAAAGTGGCACTAACTTACGGGGACAAGCATACATGAATCAACACCGAGCATGTCGGTCAACAGCGTGTGAATGTGGGCTGTAGCAACTGGGCTAACAGGACTCTGGGAACCCGGGCTATAGCAGGCTAGCAGGACTCCGGATGCCACCGCATGACATTTCCCTGAAGGGACAGACACAGGAACGAAGTGAATCACATGCCGGCCAGTCAAGTGTTCCGGAGCAGTAGTGCTGGGTTGCAGGACTCCGGTGAACCGGGCTATAGCAGACTACTATGGCTCATGGAAGCACAAGACTACATTTCCCCATAAGAGAGGCTACCAAGGATAAACAACTAGGTTGTCGGATCCCACACATACCAAGCATATCAATCATACACACAATATGCTCAATATGTGCAATACAACATGGCATCACAACAAGACTGTACGACTCAGAGTATATATTCATTAGGCTCCAAAGAGCCAGATAATACAAACATGGGTCTCATGACCCAACATTCAGAGCATACATGTCAAGGAACATGCTGAAGCTTAACATGTCTGAGTACAGACATCTACAATTGAAAAAGGCTGAGAAGACTGACTATCTACAAGACCCTCCCAAGGGTACAAGATCGTAGCTGAGGTAACGAGCTAAACGTCGAAGTCCATGCGGAACTACTAGTGAGACTGAACTCTCTCTGCAAAACATAAATTAAGAAAACGTGAGTACAAATGTACCCAACAGGTCTTACATCAGAACTAACTACATATGCATCGGTATCATCAAAGGGGTGGTGGAGTTTAACTACAGCAAGCCAGCTTTGACTCGGTGGCTATCCTGAAATACGACTGCAAATAACTCTTTGAGGTGGTGCACACGAGTCCACATATTCACCATACCAATACACCACTATGGATCTGCTCCCGTCTCCCTAAGAGAACGCCATCCATAGCACTCACGCTTATCTTGCGCATTTTAGAGTATCCACTTTCACTTGTCTATGAACTATGCAAGGGGTCCAAGTTTCCATATCCGAGGAATCCGGCTATTCGAATAGATAATGATAGCCCTACAGGGGTGTACTTCTTCACACACGCTCTCGCCACTTACCACCATGTACACGTCATATATCTCGGCAACCTTCAAGCAGAAGCCTGGTGAGGGAGTCAGCTACGACCTGACTAATTGCACAAGTCTCTCGTCCAGGTTTATCGCCTATTCGTGTTCCATCTGCAAGGAGATCCGGTCGGGGTGTTGCTCACGGCCCCAAATGATGTGTGCATGGTTCCCAAGCCCACCATCTGGGTGCCACTTGGTACACCGTGCCACTGTGCCTAGTCTGTCCCAAGCCCACCCGTAACGGGTGCCACTTGGTAGACTAGTAACACTACCTACAAACACCAGAAACTAGTTGCAACTCTTGGACAGAGATCGAGTTGATTAATAAGCCGAGAGGGGCCGAGTTACCGGAACCCAATGTATGGTAGTAACTGTTCATGGATCACAAACACAGAACTCAGTTCCTGGGAATGGCTGCAATGAGACAACCCACCATGTACTCCTACATGGCCTCTCACCGCTACCTTTACCAAATCGTGTTCACACACTTAGCTCTCAACGGTAGGACATGTTCACCACGTTCCAATTCATTCCCGATGAATCAGACCCGACTCAACTCTAAGTAGTAGCAGGCATGACAACAAGCATGAATGAGTAGGCACACCAGGGCTCAAACAATTCCTACTCATGCTAGTGGGTTTCATCTACTTACTGTGGCAATGATAGGTCATGCAGAGGAAAGGGGTTCAACTACCGCATCATGTAACAATTGAATCGTTGTTGTCCTAATGTAGTAAAAGAGAGCAGCAGCAAGAGAATAGGATTGTATCAGAATGAACAAGGGGGTTTTGTTTGCCGGGCACTTTTGAAGATATTATAGCTCTTAATCGGTGTCATCAAACTCATCGTCGGGATACGCCTACCGAGATGGGACAAGCACCGGCAATAGAGAAGAACACAACCAATGCAAATGCGACAATATGATGCATGATCATGGCATGTATATGTGATGTTGTTTGTGCTAATGCAAACAACAACAAGTTCAATGGAGCTCATTTGAATCAAGGATTCAAATGCAACTCCAAACATAAGCATTTTAAATGCCATTTATGTGTTTTCATCTATACAGCAGGTTTAGGTTGGTTTTTCATGCATGAAACTAGTACAGATGGATAGATTGAATTTTTCTAATAATTTTTCATATATAATTTATTTCATTCTGAGTTACGGTTGAATTTCTATGATTTTTAGAAGTTTGGGGTATTTTTGTGAAATTTATAAATCATTTCTGATTTATTTTAATTCCAGAAAACTTTAGTGCGTCAGCACAGCGTCATCATGACATTAGCAGGTCAACAGGGCGTGGTCCCGGTCAAAGCTGACCTGTGGGGCCCGCACGTCAGTGTAACAGGGCAGGAATAGAGGCTAACTTGTGGGGCCAGGTCAACAGCCACGTCAGCACGGTCAAAGCTGACGCATGGGTCCTGCAGGGTTATAAATAATCTAAGCAGAAATAAAGCTTGGGTTAATTAGGGCGTGGGGCCCATTTGTCAGTGAGCAAGGGGGGTTAATTAGGGGGTGATTAGCCCCTAACAGTGGTTGTCACCGGCGGCTAATCGCCGGCGAGCACACAAACGCGGCGAAGTCGCCCTTCCGGCCAACTCCGGCAATGGATGGATGCGTGGCTGGGTTCTACGGGAAGCTGGCATCGCGGCGCGTCCGATGGTGGTCTCGGGAAGGCCCGAGGTGGACGGTAGCGACGACGACGACATCAATAGCGGTGGCCGGGGCTCGGGCGTGCTTGGAGTCGAGGCTACGGCGTGCTAACGGACGACCTGAAGCGCTTGAGAGGCTCTACGATGTGCAGCGAGCTTGCTGTATATGCTGGGGTGACCAAATGGTCGCCGGAGCAACGCCGGCGACAAGCTCTTGCGGCGGTGGGTTTCGGTCATCGGCGAAGCGGCAGCTATGGCGTGCAAACGAGAAAACAGAGAGGGGGGGAGGAGCAGCAGCTCACAGCGGTTGCAGCAGGCGTCGAAGCGGACTCGAGGAAGCTCGGAAGGCGGCGAGTCGATAGCGACGATCTCCGGTGGCCGACGAAGGAAACAGCAGCGGTGGCGGCATTGCAGCGCATCCGGGGCCTCGTGGCTCGTCGAGGGGGTCGGGGATGTCAAGACGGAGCTCGCAGGCACGGCGAGGGGTCGTGGGGGAGGCGGTGGCCGCGACAACGATGAGTGGCAGTGACGGCTCCGCTCGGCTTCGGAAGAGAGAGCGAGAGCAGAGGAGAGGAGGGCCATGGGGAAGAGTGAGAGGGGTCAGGGGGTTGCGTGGTATGTTCAGGGCGTCGGGGGAGTGAAGCAGGCAGGGTGGAGGTGGCCTGCGCGTGGCCAGCAGGCGGCGAGCACACGCCCCTGTCCATCTGTCCAAGGAGGAAGATGACAGGGGGCAGCGGTGGTGGGTTGGGCCGCCAGCTACGCTACTGGGCCTGTTGGTGGGCGCCAGGTAAGCTTCTACCACGTAAGTCCCTCTCTCTTCTTTTATTTTTGTTTTCTATTTTCTGCTGTTTGTTTTGATTTGATCTAAATACCAAATCAATTTGAAACTTCATGGAAATAATTGTGTGAGCTAAGTGGTCTTATCCAAAGCCACACAACAATTTTCAGAATTATTGAACATATATTTCTTATATAGTAAATATATATCCAATTCAAATAGTTATTGAATTAATTTCCAATGCCCAAAATAAATATTTCTGAGACTCCAAAAATGTTGGTTTGGATTTTACCTCTTGCCAATATTTTTACAGAATACCAGGAACATTTCCTTGGACTCATTTGAAAAGATTTTTAATGCTGATTATTTCTAAAGTGACTTCTAAGGTTTTCAACTAACCTCAATTCAACTTTCAGAATTTAGACATGATGCATGGATGCTCTCTTATGCAACTATTACAAACAATTCTAGGGCTGTGACAAAGAGGCTTCTGGCAATGCTATCAAGCTTCCATCATTTGTTTACATAATTGACGTACTATACAAATAATTTTCCAACGACATGAAATTGTACAATGGTGTGAGCTTTCAGCTTTTGTTTCGCGTGTCTTGCCATCGATGCTCTTTCGGAAACAATAAAAAACTAACTTCCTTGCTAATGTATGTCAATTATTAGCAGATCAGAGCTAATAATTACATCACAACTGAAGACAGAATTGTGAGAAGGTGTTAAATTAAAATTGATCCATGCTTTCATTGGCAACAACGTCCCCCCAGCTCTGCCTAAATCAACAAGGCATGTCGGGAAAGAAGTAGCTGTCTGGAGCATGCAACATTCCGATCATTTTGTGCAGTTCCACTAAAATAGAGCTGAGCGTCCCTGTTCCAAAGATATTAAGTGTGATTACGATAATAGAGGACTGCTAATGAAACAATAAACACATAAATAGAAGCCGGTCATCTTTGCAGTCTCTCTTAAGACTAACTAGTTGGAGAAGATTAGGCTCGGAGTTGGATGAGGAGGATAGAGCAAAACCAATCTCCCTTTGTGCGGTCGCACTAAAATGTAGAGACGTTGCCCGTGTGACATTTTAGTACAACTGCACAAAACACTCTTAAGAAAAAAGTGATTTGTGCAGTTCACCAAAAGGTCGCAATAGCAACGAGGTGAAATGGATAGCCCTGTTTGCAAAAAAGAGGTAGAAAGGAAACAATTACTGGCCAATAACAGTTGATGACACATGCGACAACAAAAAAGAAGCATATTCCTTGTCCTAAGGGAAGATAACAACACGGTTGTGTTTGTCTGAAACGGTGTGAGGACGAGAATGCAATATGGAAAGTACGCTGGACGAGCTACGTTTTGGGCAAAGAACTATGGAAGAACCACATGCAGCAATGTGGGAAGACGGGCAATGGAGTAAGGCCGGAGGGGATACCTGGAGGTCGTCGGGATGTAACTAGGTGAGCAGCGGCGGGCGGAATCTGCAAGCAGGTGGCGTAGGCCCTACCACGCTGGAGCTTGGTCAGAGAGAACGACGTGTACTGCAGATCGGGACGTGCTGCCTCGGCGCCGTCGAATGGAGAAACGATGCACTTCCTCCATTTCCCCCGGTGGACGGGATGCGGCCGGATCAGTGCCAACGGTGAGAGAGAGAGAGTCCACCGCACTCCCTTTCCCCCGGCGGACGGGATGCGGCCGGATTAGTGACCAATGGTGAGAGAGAGAGAGAGAGAGAGAGGCCACCGCAGCCTTGTGTGAGATACTCTGAAGAGTGACAAACTAGGCAGGCAGGCTCCATTGTATATAGTGAGTGGATTACCTTTTTCTCCATAAAAATCGTTTTATATTCTGTGTACGTGCCATTGAGCGCTATAACTTTATTTAAAAATAACGCGGCAACTCGTCAAGTTGAACTTTGTTTCGTGCACGCGTGGTACATGACCTCCCTAGGTAAACAACCGTTACAAGCATTCAAATTAGCACATGGGCTGCCATTTCGTAAAGAAATGAGCTCCATCGTGTACCGGCGCGGGTGTGGCTGGGCACGAAGCGTGAGTACGTGCACGGTGCACCTATTTCCTTCTTGTGTACGTACACCACCTACGTGGGGTTGTGTGAGAGAGATACAAACCTAGAGAGATATAGTGTGTGGGTTCTTGAGAGTTGTTTTTTAGGGGGGGGGGGTCAATCAAAAAATGTAACATATGTAATGTGTGTGAAATAGAGTCCTGGATATAACATATATATAGAGGGGGCGATCCACGAGAAGAGAGTGGAGGTATCATCGGCTTGAGGTGTCCATAGAATCGAAGAGAGGGATGATGTGTGTGTGTGTGCGCACGCGATCGATAAAGAGTGCCATCGAATTTGTGTGTGCCCACGTCAAAGATATAGAGTGGCTGGCCTACTGGAATGTGAGATGGGACATGTGCAGTTTGTCTCTGTGGCATGGATACCTACCTGCAGCGCTCGACTATCGGTGTGTGGTGGGGGAAGAGGGAGGCCCAATTAACTATAGAGGTACAACGGCTAGTATATGTGTGGAGGAGGAGAGAGGCCTACCTCATGTATTAAGGAGATCGATCTGCCTCATGTATTAAGGGAGATCGATCGACATCCATGCATATGTGCAGGAGAGGAATAAGGTTGGGAGAGAGACAGAGCTAGAGTGTTGGAGGGGGTGGTAGTGGAGTTGCTTCTAACAAATGGTGGGATAGGCTTGCTAGACAAACGGAGGGCACACCCACAATATCAATAAGAGAGGAGATGGCTGCTTGTTGTCTGTGCACGTGCGTGTGAGAGACGGGTCAGGAGGCATGCACAAATGATGAGGGGGGACGATGTGGCTGTGGTAAGCAGATGTAACTACATAGGAAGATCAATCGCCCTTTGTAAGAGAAAGGAGAGACATAACTTGTGAGGTACGTCGATCGATGGGGGGGTAGTTAAAGTCGATCTAGGTATATGTTGGGATATCAATCGGTATACATGCATGTGTGTGTTAGAACCAAATGAGGCACGAAGAGAAGGATAGAGAGAGAGAGGGATGCATGTAGGAGCTGGTATGAGAGGCATACTATATCGAGGGGGGAGGAGTGTGTGAGTATGAGAACGATGAAGAGAGTGGTGGGAGTGAGGCATGGACGATGACAAGAGAAGAGGGGAAGCTTGTGTTTGTGCTAGGCACACCTGGCTAGAGAGGCATATCAATCGATGTGTGCCGTAAAGAAGGAGCTGGTGGGCCTACACATACCGTGGGTGAATGACCTAAAGTGAAAAGACGAATTTGCGCGATGGAGCTAGAGAATGCTGAGGGAGGGTGAGAGGGATGCGGGCGTCTGCATGCACAAGAGAAAGTTAGCGCTAGCTACAAAGATAAGAGGGTTGTGTGGGCGTAAAAGATGAATAGAGATCATATATACTTTATTATAAAAAGCGAATTCGGATATTTGAAGAATTTATCCTAGTGTTTCAAACCGATGCATGTGTGAATATATATAACGGTGGTACACATGGTGTGTTTATGAACATGTTATACTACATTTAATATATTTTATCCCTACTCTTATAAAAACGGAGTTGTTGATGATGGTGTGCCTGCCATCCTGCATTATAGGCCATCCGATTTATATCTGGTGGATAGCAAGGAAACTATGATGGTTGAAGTTGGCAACAATCATGATTGTAGATTCTTATTGAAGTAGAGAAACGAAATCAAATTTAGTTCAAATTGCAGCGGTAGTGTAGACATTGGGAATGCACTAAAATGTTGGTATGAGTAGGTTACATGCATTATACAGCAAGCGAAACAATTTAATCGGACATAACATGGATTCATACTCCCTCCTTCCATCTATATAGGGCGTAATGAGATTTTTCAGACCTCCTTTGACTATTGACAAGATTAATAGTACATGACATGCACAATGTGAAAATTATATCATTGAAAGAACCTTTCACAGACGAATTTAACAGTGTGCTTTGTGTAAGTTGCATGTCATATATCATTCCTCTAATATTTGGTCAAAGTTAGCATCGAAAAACGCATTAGGCCCTATATAGATGGAAGGAGGGAGTAGCTTTGAATAGCATTTGTATAGTAAAATGGGGCAAGACTCTCTCTTTGTGTTGTGTTAATAGTTTTATTTTTTTCGTTTTCTTTTTGGTTGAGGGAAGTGCGAAATGATTTGGTACGTACAAGTACAATATTACTACATGTTAGGCTTGTCCCTAAAAAATCAACCCGCGTCTTGTTATATCTCGAAAATTCAGATATCGTGCTCCCAAAATTGGCGCCTTCACAACCTGCGCCTTGCTATCCCGAAATTACAACGCGCGTGAAAACTCCCTCCAGCTGCCAAATCCCGACACACAAAACCCCCCTTCTAACCCTGAGCTGAAAGGGCCGCTAGTTCAAATCGATGGGGGGGGTACTTTTGTAACACACCCTACATTTTGGACAAGTGCATCCCTAAGTCATGCTTCACCCCCTCCCATCGCCCCCCTTTCACCATTCGAAATCCCAAGCAGCCATAACCTCTCCGCTCCAGCCGTGAAACACCACCCCCCTCCGTTCGCAACGTCACCGCTGCCCAGTCGGAGCCTCTTCCCCAACGACGTCGTCCACCGCAACAGCTCGACGTCCCTCGTCCACCTCCCCGGATGAGGATCCGTCGTCCATCTCGCCGTCCCGCCGGTTCAGCCGCCCCGTCCTCCACCTCCAAGGAGCTGCTCCGACGATCGCCTCGTCTATCGCGGCTGCTCCATCCCCACAGCGCCGCCTTAACCTCTTCCACCAGAACCGCAACATCCTCACCGACTCCTCGGACGAAGCCGAGGCCTACTCGGCGCCACCAAAGAGGTTGTACACTCATCGCATCGCACCTTCTCCTTAACTCGACCTCCCGGGGCCGACGGTGCTCCATCCCGCACCCCCATGGAGCGGCTACCTTGAAGCCGGCGCCGCGGGCGACATCTCCACGACGGCTCTTCCCCAGTGCGAGGCCCCTTCAGTGGCGGCGTCCATACCAGCCGGATCTGCTGCTGCTACTCTGGCTCTCGCTCGCTCGCGCTACTGTTGCTGCTGCTCCGGCTCTCGCTCGATCGCTCGCTCGCCCAGCAGCTGCTGCTGCTCTCCCCCTTGCTCGTGCTGCTGCTCTGCTCCGATTAACCCACAGTTCAGTCGACTGAATCAACTTTTGGGTTAGTCGATTTTCAGGGGTTGGGGGGGCTCGCCGGAGTTATGGAAGAACCACCCAAAGCGGGGACGGGGGCTCAGCAGAGAGGTACCCCACTATCTATCTTAGGGTTCAAGGTGGGGGCGGGGGGGCCTAGAGGGCTGGCCGGGGCGGTGGTGGCGAGTTGTTTCAGGGCGGCGAGGCGGCGCTGGGGCCGGCAGTTCGGCCAGTGGTGGATGGCGGCTCAGGGGGGTGCAGGTTGAAGATGAACTGCAGGCCCTCCCTAAACTACACGTCAAGTGACTCTCTTTTACCATTGCATTCAGTTTCGACAGTAGCATTCAGATTCCATAGTAAAGTTCAGTTTCGACAGTTAAGTTCAGAGTAACAGTTTTTACCTCATCTGTTGTAGTCAGGTGGTTTTTGGTGATGTTAATTTTACATCCATTTTAGATCATCTATTGGAGATGCTATTAGAATCCCACTTGAGATTGATGATGTCTGTCTTGTGCTGCTTCAGCCCTGACGTCTTACGGCTCCCCGGAGCTGCTCCAACGACAGAAGGATCCATCACAACAGAGCAGTGCCCTAGACGCCGTCTAAAGATTCCTCAGATCTTCCTCCACACCTTCGACAGCCACCTCTACCTCAACTGCTTCTGCGACCAACCCAATGATGCTGAGGTCGACACGGCTACATCAAAGAGGTTGTACACTTGTTGCATCACTTATTACTATACATTCACGTCGATCCATTAGGGCTATTTTGGTTCAACGGAAAAACGTCGATCCACTGGTTGTTACCATCACTCTAAATATATGCATGCTCGCCTTACATAATCTCACCATATTTTTTTCTTATGCATGTCAGATATTGTACACAGTCATGCGGAACATGTAGAGAGAAAGAGAAGAGTTTTGCGCGGCAATACAATGTCATGCAGGCATCGCTCCATGGTGGGTTCAATGCCAAACCCTCCCCACCCCTCTCCAGATTGTAATCCAGAGGGATATCTGTTCTGAGGCGGATTCAGACGCCGATGACCACTCCTATTTACCCCCCAAGGTGTTTGCTCTACCTTGGCATGATGATGTTAGTCATATCATGCATATGTTGCCTTGAAGTGCCTACTTTTGACATCATATATGTCATCTGCTTAGTTTAGACATGTTCTGTAATGCCCCCTGTTTAGTTTCTATATCATATATGGGAATTATGTAGTCTCATGTCTTTTAGCCAGCCATAATATATGTGAAATGTGCAATGCCATCCTGTTTAACGAGGCATCATATATTTGAATGATATCTTGCCCATCCTTTTCTTCATTACATTTCCATTTGTCGACAATGTTTGTACATTAAACTACTCTTCCTGTGAATCGGCCATTTGGGTAGGAGATGGAAAAATATGGAGTGAAAACAAGGCCTTCAGAGCAGACAGTGCTACCTGTCGAAGCAGATCTCTTGCTAGGTCCCGATAGCTCCTCAGAGATGGATTCAGAGACAGATGACCAGTCCTATTCCCCCACTGAGGTGTATGCTCTAACTTGGCACAGTTATACTGCTCATATCATGCATACGGTGTCTTGCATTGCATAGTTTAGACATCATATACATAATATTCAACACCATGTTCTTAGTTCAGACATCATATCGAATGCCATCTGTTTAGCATATAAATCACATATGTGAATTAAATGATGTGATCCTGATTACATAGATAACATGTAGGTGAATTATGTCATGCGATCCTGTTTAGTTATTCATCATATCCTTGAATTATGTTATGCTATGCTATCCAGTTTTGATAGACATCATATATGTGAAATTATGTCATGCTATCCGTTTTTGTTAAACAATATACATGTCAACTATTTCATGCCCTCTTTTTTCCACACTATCTATTGCATGTGTCTCTCATACAATGTATGTACATTCAACTATGTTTCCTGTTTATCAGCCATTTGAATTGGAGCGGGTGATGCCAGTATCTAGAGGACTAAAAGCACGGTCTTCAAATAAAACAGTGCTACCTCTTGGTGGAGATAGCACCCCGGTTGTACATGCACAAGAACCAGCCCTACCACACATAACCCAAACTCTTGCAGATTGTACCCCTACTGCGATGGACAGAGAACCAGCTTCACCCAATCTTACCCCAACCACAGCCGATAGTAACCTAGTTCCTGTTGATATAGCACCATCTCCACCACAGATCTCCCAAACAAGAGCAGTTAGTAAGGCAGCTCCAGTGCCCAAAGGGCCAGTACTATCATGGCGAACCCCAACTCCACCAGTTAGTACGCCTATTCCTGTGGAGGAAGCACAACCATCTAGTCGTAGTTTAGCATCTATTGCATTTGATGTTGTTAAATCGTATGTGTGTATCTTCCCATCTTGGAAATATTATACTGAAGATGAAGGAAAATGCCAGTTGCAGGTGTTTGTCCAGGAGTTATGTCTAAGTAATGTTATTCATGGCAATTACTTTGCTTCGTCCCATACATCCTACCTCCATGATGGTTATAATACAACAAATTTTCCCATTTTTCTCTATAGAGAAGGACCGATTTGGAAACTCAACATGAGGTAACCTGTGCTAATACCTCTGCTATCTTCAAGAATGCTTGGTGGTAGTATCGGAATTACCTGAAGAAAATGTACTTCACCGGCAAAGAAACTCATCAAATTCCCTTATGTTCTCCTAAGACACATTTACTGGACAATGACTGGGAACGCCTTGTTCTGTACTGGTCCCGAACCAAGAATGTGGTAAGGTCTATGAGCTCATTTTCTATTTTTAAGTATTACATTCTTGTGTCTTACTGAACTCTGTTCATGTAGAACAAGTGCCTAAACCTGAAGAACAACTGCTCTAATTTAAGATTCCATTGCTATCATAGTTCAAGAAAGCTCTAGGCGTTAATTGTGAATTCTGCCACCGCCTTGCGCTTTACTGACCAAAGCGCATGCTTATGTGCAGTTATGCACAGATTATGTGTAGTTATGCGCAATGCGTTTTGCCAACGCCTAGAGCCTAGGCGCGCTTAAGCGCTCGCTTAGGCGCGCCTTTTTTAACTATGATTGCTTTGCTCTTGTACCACTGTACTTACTCATACAAACTTATTTTTAAATTGAAGGATCCAATCGAAACTCCAATGGCACAAAAGGTATGTTCACGCATGTTTCTTTAACAAGTTTGCTCTTATCAATAGCTCTGCTGATTTCAATTTCAATTGTGTATACGGTTGACTTTCATAACATGCACATTACTAGCATCACAACAGAGCCAATAGTGTTGTTGTACATGTAGACCCATGGTACCCATCTGAAATCTTGTTGTGCTGTGTAGTTTCCCACGCTTTGTATTCTTTCATTGCTGCTTTGTCTTGAACTGATATGATTTGAACCGTGTCTCTATTTTGATTTGGCAAGACAATGCAGTGACCATAGGACATAGATATATGTTTGTTTAATGCTTTTATTATGTACTAGTACTTGGCAATAGAGGACTTGGTCGTTTAATCCTGTCCAGCTTACTAATGAACTGGTTCACCGAAATGAGTTTCATATACTAGTACATGCTAAACTTGTTATGTGTCTGCTTGTTTCTTCTTTTAGAATGCTGACAGAATATTGGGGAAGAGTGCCTTATTAAGCAATGGTAAAGGAAGTAATGCAGATAAGGTTCAGGATAGTGACACATCCTTGTTGGTCTCTAACAAAGCTGATAAAACAGCTAAGGAAGACTACCTTGAAGACAACGAGACAACCCCAAAGTCTTGTCTTGGTTTAGTGTTCGAGTTACTGGCCACTACCGCTTGCACAAGCTATTCAATCTCACTGTCTGAATCAGTTCGGTTTCTTGAGTCTCAACTACAAGCTGAAAGACATCGATTAGTTGTGCTGCGACAAGAAGCGGAAGGACTGCGGAAGTCCCTGGAGCATTCAGATGCATACTTTCTGGTGCAACAGCAAGCGTTGGAGGATTTTAGCGCCAAACAGGACAAAGCTAATCAGCTTGCTAAGCTTATTGCCAGCATGGTGGATGCCCAAGATAACGTTTCTTGAGCTCTTCTGAAGTTGTTTCAGTTATGCTCTTGTTTTGCTGCCGCATTTATTTGCACTGGTGGCCAATTTTGACGGCCAATGTATGTAATGTGCTGCTTTGTTCCCTATATTTGCACTGGTGGCGAACTTTGATGCCCAGTGGATGTAATATGTGTAATAGAGGTAATAGGCTAGTGTTAATTGTTTGCTTATTTATTTCCTTATTGTCATGTTTAGTTGTTTGCTTCTAGTCACTGCAGTTCTTTTTCTGTTTTTTTCTAGTGGCCACAATAGCCTATTTTTGGTAACTAGGCCAAAATAATCATGGCAACACAAACTGTTGTAACCATGGGCGCCCTGCAGGCCGTATGATCCATGGGCCTTCGTCCGGCCGTAGGATCCATCGACCTTCTATACGGGCCTTAGGGTCCATGGGCCTTCTACGGGTCGTACGATCCATGGGCCTTCTACGGGCCATACTATCCATGGGCCTCATACGGGCTGTAGGATCCATGGGCGTTCTACAGGGTGTATCATCATTTCACCAATTATGGGTCATACTATTCGTGGACCATAACGGGCCGTTAATAGGCCGTATTTGATAACTCTATGAAAACAGCCCAACGGGTTTTTTTGACATGAAAACGGCCCAACGTATTAACAGTCCGCAAATGGGCCGACTGTAACGACGGGCTGAATTTGACACACAAGCAGAAAATGACAGTAACGGGCCGTATGTAACCAAATGATGCAAATGAGCCCAAGAATCAATGGTCCCTGAGAAGGCCAAAAGATAACTGAGGGAACCCTGGATTAGGGGGTCTCCGGACAGCCGGACTATTGGACTATGAAGATACAAGATTGAAGACTTCGTCTCGTGTCTGGATGGGACTTTACTTGGCGTGGAAGGCAAGCTAGGCAATACAGATATGTATATCTCCTCGTTTGTAATCGACCTTATGTAACCCTAGCCCCCTCCGGTGTCTATATAAACCGGAGGGTTTTAGTCCGTAGGACAAGATACAATCATACCATAGGCTAGCTTCTAGGGTTTAGCCTCTCTGATCTCGTGGTAGATCAACTCTTGTAATACTCATATCATCAAGAACAATCAAGCAGGACGTAGGGTATTACCTTCATCAAGAGGGCCCGGACCTGGGTAAACATCGTGTCCCCTGCCTCCTGTTACCATCCGCCTTAGACGCACAGTTCGGGACCCCCTACCCGAGATCCGTCGGTTTTGACACTGACATTGGTGCTTTCATTGAGAGTTCTACTGTGTCGTCACCATAAAGCTTGATGGCTCCTTCGATCATCGCTAGCGATGCGGTCCAGGGTGAGGCTTTCCTCCCCGGACAGATCTTCATATTCGGCGGCTTTGCACTGCGGGCCAATTCGCTTGGCCATCTGGAGCAGATTGAGAGCTACGCCCCTGGCCATCAGGTCAGATTTGGAAACTTGAACTACACGGTCGACATCCGCGGAGGCTTGATCTTCGACGGATTCGAGCCCATGTCAGACGCCCCGTATAGTCTTGACGAGCATGACGTAACTCTACCGTCGGACAGTGTTCGGGAGATCGCATCCACAACTGCTCCGTCCATCAATCCAGAACAAGTTGTGCCATCCGAGAGCGGAGGGATGGACCCCGCCATGGAAGCCGCAATATCAGTGGCGATAGAGCCGGATACTGACTTCACCCCTTACGAGAGCCGTGTCACCGAACCACTGGATTCATCTCCGGCCACGGACTCCCAGCCGCTCATATCCATACCCGTCGAGTCCGACTGGGCGCCGATCATGGAGTTCACCTCAGCAGACATCTTTCAGCACTCACCCTTCGGGAATGTGCTCAATTAATTAAGGCCTCTCTTCCTATCAGGAGAACCTTGGCCGAACTATGTCCGACTAGAATGGGATGCGGACGACGAAGAAATTCGCCGCCCACCCACCACCCACTTAGTAGCCACTGTCGACGACTAAACCGACATGCTCGACTTCCGCTCCAAAGACTTCGACGGTATGGACGATGAAGCCGGAGAAGAACAGGATCCACCGCCCTCGGGGCACTGGACCGCCACCTCATCATATGATATCTACATGGTGGACACCCCCAAAGAAGCCAATGGCGACAAGACAGCGGAGGATGACCCCCCCAAGAAGCAACCCTAGGGCCAACGTCAGCGGCGCCGCTCTAAGTCCCGCCAAAGTAAGAGTAGTGATACCGGCACAGGAGATAATAACACTCCGGATAGCGCCGAAGACAACAACAATCCCCTCCAGCACGGTGTATAGCTAGAGGACGAACAAGCTAGCCCTCCAGAGTAGGGAGCAGATGGAGAACCGGAGGAGGACAATTACATGCCTCTCTCCGAAGACGAGGTGAGCCTCGGCGACGATGAGTTTATCGTGCCTGAGGACCCCGTTGACCAAGAGCGCTTCAAGCTCCGGCTTATGGCCATGGCAAATAGCCTAAAGAAGAAACAGCAACAGCTTCAAGCTGACCAAGACCTGCTAGTAGACAAATGGACCGAAGTCCTTGCGGCCAAGGAGCATGAACTCGAGCGCCTGTCCAAGAGTTACCCAAAATGCAGGTTGCTACCTCACATCGAGGAGGAAGCATTGAAACCTCATTCACCAGTGTACGATGTGGCTGACTGGCCACTATGTGGCCGAGCTAGAGAGGCGTTTCAGCATAAAGTTCAGACCGCACCCCGTCGCCACTCAGTCAAAAATACTAAGCCCTGGGGCAACACAGAGGACCTGCGAGACATCTTGGACAGTAAGGCAAAACTCGCAAGGTCAATATACGGGACATGTGCACGTGCGCCCACACGGGACGATGATCGTCGCGTCGGATACACCAAGAGTAAATCCGGCCGAGCCGAATACAGCAGACAAGACTCATACGAACTACGACGGGATATAGCCCAGCACAGAGGCGCCGCACACCCCCTATGGTTCACTGATGAAGTTATGACTCATGAATTCCCGAAGGGTTTCAAACCCGTAAATATCGAATCATACGATAGCACAACATATCCTGCTGTATGGATTGAGGATTTCCTCCTTCACATCCACATGGCTCGCGGTGATGATCTACATGCCATCAAGTACCTCCCACTAAAACTCAAAGGACCAGCTCGGTATTGGCTGAATAGCTTGCCAGCAGATTCCATTGGCAGTTGGGAGGATTTGGAGGATGCATTTCTTGACAACTTCCAGGGCACGTATTGCGGCCACCGAATGCTGATGACTTGAGCCACATAACCCAGCAGCCAAGGGAATCGGCCAGACAATTCTGGACACGGTTCCTGACTAAGAAAAATCAAATTGTAGACTGTCCGGATGCAGAAGCCCTAGAGGCATTCAATCATAACATCCGTGACGAGTGGCTCGACCGCCACCTCGGCCAAGAGAATCCGAAATCTTTGGCAGCCCTCACAACACTCATGACCCGCTTTTGCGCGGGCAAGGACAGCTGGTTGGCTCGCAGCAACAACACATCAAGGAATCCGGATACCTCGGATACCAAAGACGTTAACGGTAGGCAGCGTCGTAATAGACCAAAGTGCCGCAATAACGGCGATAACACCGAAGATACGACAGTCAATGCCGGATTCAGAGGCTCTAGATCCAATCAGTGGAAAAAGCCATTCAAGAGAAATACTCCGGCTCCGTCCAGTCTGGATCGCATATTGGATCGCTCGTGTCAAATCCACGGCACCCCCGACAAGCCAGCCAATCACACCAATAGAGAATGCTGGGTGTTCAAGCAAGCCGGCAAGTTAAATGCCGAGAATAAGGACAAGGGGCTGCATAGCGACGATGAGGAAGAGCACCGGCCGCCGAACACAGGAGGACAGAAGGGGTGTCCCCCTCAAGTGAAGACGGTGAACATGATATATGCAACCTACATTCCCAAGAGGGAGCGGAAGCGTGCACTAAGGGACGTCTATGCGATGGAGCCCGTCGCCCCAAAGTTCAACCCATGGTCTGCTTGTCCGATCACCTTCGATCGCAGGGACCATCCCACTAGCATCCGTCATGGCGGATCCGCCGCACTGGTCCTAGACCCCATCATTGACGGATTTCACCTCACTCGAGTCCTTATGGACGGCGGCAGCAGCCTGAACCTACTTTATCAAGATACAGTGCGAAAAATGGGTATCGATCCCTCGAGGATAAAACCCAGCAAAACCACCTTTAAAGGTGTCATCCCAGGTGTAGAGGCCCATTGTACAGGCTCAATCACACTGGAAGTGGTCTTCGGATCACCAGATAACTTCCGAAGTGAAGAGTTAATCTTCGACATCGTCCCGTTTCGCAGTGGCTATGATGCAAAATTCAATGCAGTGCCACATTACGCATACCTCAAGCTCAAGATGCCAGGACCTCGCGGGGTCATAATAGTAAATGGAAATACAGAATGCTCGCTCCGTACGGAAGAGCACACTGCGGCCCTTGCGGCAGAGGCACAAAGCAGCCTATTCAGGTAGACTACTCATTCGGCGTTACAGCCCCCGGACACCTTCAAGCGAGTCCGGAACAATCTGAAACAGGATCGCCCGGTGCGATCAGCGCTCACCTAGCAATACAGTCCCAGTCCCAGTGCAGCGACGAAATTCATACCGCGCGTACATAACTACGCATTGAAAATACCATGGACATAGGCGGGGGCACAATCAGGACACGCCTCGCATTGTGGCTTAACCACACCAGGGGTTGTATACCTTTGACATTCATTTTCTCTTTCAGGGCCTAACCCTTTGGAAGCCCTTTCCGGCAGTCTGATTGTCGGACACGTTCCGGAAGCAACAACCAAGGCGGCAAGAAGCTATGATAAACACGGGAACCGCCAGGTGGTCTCTAGTAATACTTGATATACCCGCTTTTCACTATTTATGCATAGCTTGCCTTGGGATAGGACATTTCGAATTGTCCTACTTTATGCTTATTGCACTACCTGTACCAGTACGCTTTGACGTATTATTCAAATAACAATGCATATTATTAATCTGTGATTGCATTATTTATGTTTTTCTCTTTCTCTTATATGTCCATCTATGACATTCCGCACTTGCACGCTCGGGTACGGTCAGTACGCCAGGGGCTCTCGTTTACCCCGTAATACGGCGCAAGTAGTCCGAACACTTTCAACAGTGCGGCACCCTGAACTTATAGCATTATATGCATCAGCTCCGAATCATGTCTTGGGTCAAATTTTGGGTTGCCTGGCTCCCATGCTTTGGTACCTTACGTTCCGGTATATCGGCTAAGGTAGCGGTGCGAGAACTACTGCGATTGTGTCCCGGTTCTTCCGAACGAGCACCTCAGTAGAGAAAGCCAAAAACTGACTGTCATGATAAGGCAAGAGACTGGTCGCTGTTCGAGAGGTCTCAAGTCCTTAAAGACTTTTTCCGCTTTGGGCGAGGAGTCGGCCTAGTCCGGCTTAGGCGTGTATAGTGCCCCAAATTCGGCCCTCCGAATACCAGGGGCCTCGCCAAAAATTTAAAATCATAGACTTCTATGGCTAAGTGAGAGTGATAAAGCATTATAGTCCGATTGCCTGGTTCATTGCGCTGAGCACCTACCTTGAAGGACCCAAAATTGGGATAAAGAGTGTTAAGATTTACCCCGAACACCCCAGTACTAGTTACATGGGGGCAGATGCTGACGACTAGCCAACTCTCAGATTTTATAAACGGTCGCACAGAAGGTAATATTTTAAATTAAGAAAGCATCGCATGGCGCAAAAGAACTTGTTTCATATTACAGGATCACATGGGCTTGTTCATTCAAAAATTACATCCTTGGCACACTCATCTGCCACCAAGCGGGAACCCTTTAGGACGCTCTCATCGTAATTCTCGGGGCAGCGATGCTCCTTGCCCTCCGGCGGCCCCTCCTTCACAAGCTTCACGGCGTCCAACTTCACCCAGTGCACCTTCGCCTGGGCAAAAGCTCTGCGTGCACCTTCGATGCAGACGGATCGCTTGATGACTTCAAGCCGTGGGTAGGCTTCAACCAGCCGCCTCGCCAGACCAAAGTAGCTACCGAACAGGGGCTCGCCAGGCCACATACGGACTATAAGGCCCCTCATGGCCTGTTCGTCCGCCTTGTGAAGTTCGACCAACTACTTCAGCTGGTTGCTCAAGGACACGGGGTGTTCGGTCCCAGTATACTGAGACCAGAACAACTTCTCCGTTGAGCTCCCCTCCTCAGCCCGGTAAAACTCCGCGGCATCTAGCACACTGCGGGGAAGATCTACAAACTCTCCTGGAGAGCTCCGAACTCGGGTAAGAAAAAGGAAAGTCTCCTTCACATGCTTGCTTTGCATATTGAATGCCTTACCCGCAGCTATCTTCTTCACCGCATCAATCTCCTAGAGGGCCTTGTGGGCTTTGGCCTGCTCCGGACACTTTCAAGCGCCTGCGCAAGCTCGGACTCTCGCTTCTTGGAGTCAAGCTCCAAGGACTCGTGCTTTTTGGCGAGAACCTCGAGCTCTTGCTGCACCTTGCCCACTTGGGCTTCTTGTTTCTCCCATTCAATGCGTTCTTTGGCCGCTTTGTCTTCGGTCGCGGACAACGCCTTCCTCAGGGTCTCCACCTCGGTCGTGGCCCCTGACAAGTTCATGATGATCCTATTACTTTACACCGAACTTCTTTTTAACTATATAAACTGGGGTATATCTTACCTTTGCTCTCTTCGAGCTGCCCCTTGGTAAGGCCGAGCTCGTCCTCGGACCGCTTCAGGGCCTACTTCAGCGCAGAGACCTCCGCATTACGTGCGTCGGCGGCCAGCAGGGAAGCCTGCACATACACATAGACATACTCTAATTAGACTCCTAAGTTATCCTTTGATACTCTATTCGGCTTTTCTTCGCGAACGCCAAACAGAGCATCAGGGGCTACTATCTATGCGGTAATATTTTTATATTTTTAATGCTTACCTCAAAGCCTGTTAGGGGGCTGGCGCAAGCTTTGGTCAGTCCGTTTTTGGCGGACTGAACCTTCTTGACCACCGCACTCATGATAGTGCGATGTTCTTCATCGATGGAAGCGCTGTGAAGCGCTTCCAGCAAGTTGTCCAGTGCCTCTGGTTGGACAGAGGACACCGACACGGATGGTTGGCCCCCCTTAATGGGGGACCGCCTGCCGGAGTCCGGAACCATTGAAGGTTCCGGCACAGTGTCCGGCTGGGGCCCGAACTCGAAGCCCGTAGGAGCCTCTCTCCCTTGGTACCCAGGGTCCGGGAGGTCGCCATGAGGCGCCCCCAGGATCGCCTCCCCTTGGGTCGATGCCTTTTGAGACACCACCTCGGAGTTGTCCGTCGGGCGAGGGGTGGTAGCCATCGGAGGAGAACTGCTGTTCATATCCGACGAGCCCAAAGCGCCGCTCGACGAGGGTACGTTGAGACGAGCGCGGACCGGACTACATAATCAGGTTCGGCATGAGTAAAGGCAGTACAATAAAACATACCATGAAGTACTATGGTGTCCAGACACTTACGACTTCGCCAGGGGCTTGTCCCTGGGTAGCCACTCGTCACCGCTGTCGGCGGCCGTCGTGGCACAGTCTGGAGGGAGGGTCTTTCCCTTCTTGGACCCTTCGGCCTCCCCGGATGGGTCGGCCTTCCTTTTCTTGTCTCCCCCTGCTGGGGGGAGAACTTTTCTCCTCCTCGTTTCCGTGGGAGGAGTGCGTGTCGGACTCATCGGATGATGAGTCCGATAGAACCTTGCGCCGGAGACCCTTTCAGGTCCCCGCGGCCTTCTTCTTGGCCGTCTTTTCTGGCACCTCATAAGGTGCCGGAGTCAGCATCTTCGTTAGAAGAGCGTTTGCAGGATCTTCGGGCAGGGGGGCTGGGCAATCAAGCTGCTCCGCTGTCTTTATTCAGTCCTGTTAATGACATGAAAGCTTAGATCTAGCACATAACTAAACCAGGGCACATAAATACCCTGAGAGATATAAAAGCCTACCGGATGGGCGTGGCGCTTTGCGCTGAGTCCACGGTCCTCGGTGAGGGAGGGAGGCATCTCGGCGCCCTTGAACAGCACCCTCCAGGCGTCCTCGTGCGTCATGTCATAGAGCTCTCACAGCGTCTGGTTCTGGGCTGAGTCGAACTCCCACAAAACAAATGCCCGTTGTTGGCACGGAAGGATCCGGCGGAAGAGCATAACGTGGACCACGTTGACGAGCTTGATTTTCTTGTTCGTCGTGTTCTGGATGCGGGTTTGGAGTCCGGTTAGCTCTACCGAAGAACCCTAGGACAGGCCCTTCTTTTTCCCAGAGGTGAGCCGCGTGGGGATTTCGGATCGAAATTTGGGGGCCGCCACCCAGTTGGAGTTGCGCGGCTCGGTGATGTAGAACCACCCCGGTTGCCACCCCTTTAGGGTATCCACGTAGGTACCCTCGAGCCAGGTGACATTAGGCATCTTGCCCACCATGGCGCCTCCGCATTCTGCTTGATGGCCTCCCACCACCTTCGGTTTGACATTGAAGGTTTTCAGCCATAAGCCGAAGTGGGGTCTGATGCGGAGGAAGGCCTCGCACACGATGATAAACACTGAGATGTTGAGGATGATGTTGGGGGCCAGATCATGAAAATCCAGCCCGTAGTAGAACATGAGCCCGCAGACAAATGGGTGGAGCCGAAGTCCCAGTCTGCAGACGAAATGGGTAAGAAAAACTACCCTCCCATGGGGTTCGGGCGTTGGGACGATCCACCCCGCATTCGGCAGCCGGTGCGCAATATTCGCAGGTAGGTATCCGGCCTCCCGTAACTTTTTGATGTTTTCCTCTGTGACAGAGGAAAGCATCCACTTGCCTCCCACTCCAGACATGCTTGGAGTGGCTTGAGAAGAAGAATAAGAGCTTGGGCACTAGAGCTCGAGTGTGCTGGAATGGCTAAGCGAGAAGGAAGAAGGCGTGGGTGAAAAAAGTAAATCTTTGTCCCTTTATAAGGGCGGAGGAGGCAATGAGTCTCCCCACTTGCCTGGCAAAACCTCTTATTCCCCAGGCGCCGTAATTGATGGCGCAGTTGGGTTACACACGTCCGTATTGATGAGAATCCCGTGATAAGGGGAACACGATCTCTGCTTTGACAAGATGTATTAAGAAAACCGCCTCGCGATATGTGCGGAGCTTGTTGAGAAAAGCGGTTCGAATAATAACCGGGCCATGAAGTGATGTCATACTATCGAAACGTGTCAGCAGATTAGATTTGTGGAAATATTATTCTCTCTATGGTGGTATGTGGAACTTATTTTGCAGGGTCGGACACTATCCTTGTATTCAAACTCTTATGTGGTGTATCCGGAGGAGGAACCCGCCTTGCAATGCCAAAGACAACACTATGCGTCGGACTCATCGTCATTGAAGCCTGGTTCAGGGGCTATTGAGGGAGTCCTGGATTAGGGGTTCTCCGGACTGCCGGACTATATCCTTTGGCCGGACTGTTGGACTATGAAGATACAAGATTGAAGACTTCGTCTCGTGTCCGGATGGGACTTTACTTGGCGTGGAAGGCAAGCTAGGCAATACGGATATGTATATCTCCTCATTTGTAACCAACCTTATGTAACCCCAGCCCCTCCGGTGTCTATATAAACCGGAGGGTTTTAGTCCGTAGTACAAGATACAATCATACCATATGCTAGATTCTAGGGTTTAGCCTCTCTGATCTCGTGGTAGATCAACTCTTGTAATACTCATATCATCAAGAACAATCAAGCAGGACGTAGGGTATTACGTCCATCAAGAGGGCCTGAACCTGGGTAAACATCGTGTCCCCTGCCTCCTATTACCATCCGCCTTAGACGCACAGTTCGGACCCCATACCCGAGATCCGCCGGTTTTGACACCGACAATAACTTCGGCTGGAAACGACCCAATGGAATAACGGGCCGTTAATGGGTATAAAGTGATACACTATTCATTACGGTCCAGTTTCACCATGGGTCGTTAATGGGCCAAGAGTTACAAAGGTCCTCATATGGGCCGAAAGAATTCATGGGCCACACATGGGCCGGAAGTTAAAATAGGCTGAATCATATTGCACGGCCCAGATGACGCTACTGGGCCTAATTTAGATAGGGTGTAACGGGCCCTGGGTTAGCGGGCTGTAAATGGGCTATATGCGAACAGGCCGTTAACAGGCTTTCCGTGGGCCGGCCCGCCACCTTTTGACATAGTCAAACGGGCCGGCCTTTTCACAGGAATGGGCCTCTGTTGGGCCATGCCATGTGTCGCCGTATCATAGGCGCCTTCGGTCCAATGAGCGGATGACATCTGTCCCAATGGTGAGCCGACACGTGTTTCCTCCAGCCAATGATGATTTTACACGTGGAAAATCCCCATTGGTCAGGGCTGTTAACGGGTTATCGGATCCAAAACCAGACCTGATAGCTTAATGGTGTTCCATTACGGTGGATGCCACGTGTCGGTCACCCTTGACGAAAGCACTTCTGTGACGCGCGATTTATCATCATGGAAGTGGACACTTCCGTGATGATAATTTTGGTAATGTCATGGAACACTTCTACGACACCACATGTATGACTATCTTGATTCTGTCATAAAATCGTCATGGATGTACATGCATGACAAAAAATGCGACCTACTGTGACAAACACGTATCATCACGGAAGTTTATTTTTTGTAGTACCAAGCGCCGACGTCAGTGGCGCCCCTCTAAGTCCCTCCACAGCAAAAGTAGTGATACTGGCACAAGAGACAATAACACTCCGGATAGTGCCGAAGACAACCACAATCCCCTCCAGCACGATGTAGAGCGGGAGGGTGAACAAGCTAGCCCTCCAGAGCAGGCAGCAGATGGAGAATCGGAGGAGGACAATTACATGCCTCTCTCCAAAGACGAGGCGAGCCTCGGCGATGAAGAATTTATCGTTCCTGAGGATCCCGTCGAGCAGGAGCGCTTCAAGCGCCGGCTTATGGCCACGACAAATAGCTTGAAGAAAAAGCAACAACAGCTTCAAGCTGATCAAGACTTGCTAGAAGACAGATGGACCGAAGTCCTTGCGGCCGAGGAATACGAACTCGAGCACCCCTCCAAGAGTTACCAAAAGCGCAGGTTGCTACCTCACCTCAAGGAGGAAGCATCGAAACCTACATCACCAGTGTACGATGCGGCTGACCGGCCACCTTGTGGCCAAGCCAGAGAGGTGTTTCAGCCTGAAGTTCAGCCTCCACCCCGCCGCCACTCAAAAAAAAATACCAAGGCCCGGGCCAACACACGGGACCTACGAGATGAATTGGAAAACAAGGCAAAACATGCAAGATCGATCTACGGATCACGGAGGCGCACACCAATACGCGACGATGATCGTCACCCCAGATACACTAAAAGCAAATCCGACTGAGTCAGACACGGCAGACAAGACTCGTATGAACCGCGTCGTGATTTAGCCCGGCACAGAGGCGCCGCACACCCCTTATCCTTCACTGATGAAGTAATGGATCACGAATTCCCAGAAGGGTTTAAACCCGTAAACATCGAATCATACGATGGTACTACAGACCCCGCGGTATGGATAGAAGACTTCTTCCTCCACATTCACATGTCCTGCGGGGATGACCTACATGCCATCAAGTATCTCCCGCTCGAACTCAAAGGGCCGGCTTGGCATTGGCTCAACAGCTTGCCGGCAAACTCCATCGGAAGTTGGGAGAACCTGGCAGAGGCATTCCTGGACAACTTCTAGGGCACTTATGTTCGACCGCCGGACACTGACAATTTAAGTCATATAACTCAGCAGCCAGGGGAATCGGCTAGGAAATTCTGGACACGGTTCCTAACCAAGAAGAACCAAATTGTCGACTGTCCGGATGCAGAGGCCTTAGCAGCATTTAAGCATAATATCCATGACGACTGGCTCGCCCGGCACCTCGGCCAAGAAAAGCCAAAATCCATGGCACCCCTCACGACACTTATGACCCGCTTTTATGCGGGCGAAGACAGCTGGTTGGATCATAGTACCAATACAGCAAGCAAACCTAGCATATCGGAAGCCAGGGATAGCAATGACAAACCACGACGCAACAAACACAAGGGCCGCAAATATGGTGAAAATGCCAAAAATACGGCATTTAATGCTGGGTTCAGGGGCTCAAAGTCCGGTTAGCGGTAAGGGCCACCCAAAAATACAAATCTGGGTCCATCCAGTCTGGACCGCATACTCGCTCGCCAATGCCAAATTCATGGCACCCCAGAAACGCCAGCCACCCATACCAACAAAGAATGCTAGGTCTTCAAACAAGTCGGCAAGGCAAGCGCCAAAAACGAAGAGGGGTCTCAAAGCGACGATAGCAACTAAGACCCCAGATCGCCGAACACAGGAGGGCAAAAGAAATCCCCCCCCATATTCAATCGGTGAATGTGGTAAATACCTCCCAATTTGCCAACTTGGACCAAATATGCACCCCTAGGGACGGCGGCTCAACGGAACCAGTTGTCCCACAATATAAGCTAGGGTCGGTCACCTTCAGCCGCACGGATCGTCCGATTACCGCTAATCAGGGCAATCCGGCCGCATTAATCCTCGACCCAATCATAGACGGGTTCCACCTCACTCGAGTCCTTATAGACGGAGGTAGCAGTTTAAATATGCTTACCAGGACATAGTGCGCAAGATGGGCATCGATCATTCAGTGATCAAGCCCACTAAAGCCACTTTTAGAGGCATTATACCAGGTATGGAGGTTAGCTGTACAGGCTCCATTGCCCTCGAGGTAATCTTCGGATCACCAGAAAATTATCGTATCGAAGAGTTAATCTTCGAAATCGCCCATTTCCGCAGTGACTATCAAGCACTGCTCGGGCGAACCGCGTTTGCTTGATTCAACGCGGTGCCACATTATGCCTACCGTAAGCTCAGAATGCCCGGTCCATGCAGTGTCATCACGGTTCATGGCAAGGCCGAACCTTCCTTCGGCACCAACAAATACATCACTTCCTTAGCAGTAGAAAAAACGAGCAGTACCTTGCAGCCGAACCTCGAGTCGACGCCCAGGCTCCCGGACACCGTCAAGGGGCTCTGAATTACTTCACGGAAGGATACCCTGGCTCGTCCATAGCTCAACTAAACACTCCGGCGAAGGCCATGACAGGCCGAACTCCGCGGTTGAACCGCCCTCCGGCACGAAAACATTTCTCATATTCCCTTCGCAGGTTCACGTTTGCATTGACCAGGATGGACTCTACAGAGGCAACTTGAACGCGTCAGGGGATCCCTAGACATTCCCCGTAGCGAATGTCCGGCTATAATATGGATCCACACTCAACCTCTTCCCCCTAGTCATAGCAGGTTCTGCTATCAAAACTCCTTTTTTATCACATTACTTGTACCCATACGCATAGGCGTATTATTCAAATACAACATGTGGATTTATATGACGTTTACCTGCTGATTATTTCTTATCGAAATCATTTCGTCAAATGGCATCCATACACAGCGATATGCCTTAAATATGCCAGGGGCTTCGTTTTCCCCGTAACACGGCAATAAAAGTCCGAACACCTTCATGGAAGTTCGGCACCCCGAACTTATAGCATTATATGCATCAGCTCCGAATCATGTCTTGGATCAATAGTTGGGTTTGCCCGGCTCCCACGTTTTGGTACCTTACGTTCCGCTATATCAGCTAAGGTAGCACTGGGAGAACTACTGCAATTGAGTCCCCGTTCTTCCGGATGACCACCTCAGTAGAGAAAACCGAAAACTGACTGTCATGATACGGCGCGAGCTGGTCAGCTGTTCAAGCAGTCACAAAATCTCTAAAGATTTCTCCCGCATAATGCCATAACCAATGCAGCGTGCGATGGATCGGCTCTTTCTCCGATCAGGCGCTCATAGAGCCCCTAGTACGGTCTTCCAAACACAAGGGGCTGTGCCGACCATACTAAAGCTCCGATGGCTAAGTGAGAGTGATAAAGCCCTATAGTCCGATTGCCTGGTTCGTTGTGCTGAGCACCTCCTTCGAAGGACCCAAAACTGGGATAAAGATTGCTCAGGTTTATCCTGAACACACCCGTACTTCTTACGTGGGGGCAGAAGCCGACGACTGGCCAACTCTCAGTCTTAATATAAAAACGGCCGCACAGGAGGGTAAACTTTTATATAACAGGCGACATATAAACGACCTTGTTCGAACATTACAAAGGACAACATGATCGGCATTCATGGAAATATAATGTCCTTGGTGCATAGCTTCGCTGCAAGGTAGATTCCTTTCAGGACACTTTTATAATATAATTCAGGCTTGCGGTGCTAGTGCCGCTCTGGCGGTCCCTCGGTCACAATTTTTTCGGCATCCATCTTCCCCCAGTGCACCTTCGCAAGGGCGAAGGCCATTCACGCTCCTTCTATACAGACCGACCGCTTGGTGACGCCAAGTCAAGGGAAAGCACTTACGAGCCGCCTCACGAGCCTGAAGTAGCTACATGGAATTGGCTTGGCAGGCCATAGTCAGATAACCATATCTTTCATGGCTAGTTCCGCCGCCTTATGCAGTTCGATCAGCTATTTCATTTGATCGGCAAAAGGCACCGAATAATCCGGCGCCAAATACTGCGACCAAAAGAGCTTATCGGCAGTCTTCCTCCCTTCGGCTCGATAGAAGTGAGCGGCATCTGATATGCTGTGAGGTAGCTCGGCAAATACACCTGAGAAGACCGGATTCACAATCATAAACATAGTTTTCCCTTCAAATACCTGCTTTACATGGGAAAAGCCTTACTCGCCGCGATCTTCCTCGCCTCTTGGATCCCCTGCAGGGCACTTTGGGTTTCCCCCGGGCATCGCTCGTGGCTTGACGTGCCTTGGTGAGTTCGGACTCTTTCTCCGTTAAACTCCGCTCCAAGGTCTCGCATTTACTTACGGCCTCTTGCAGCTCCTGCTCAGCTTTAATACGAAGAGTCCGCTCCGTGGCCGCCTTTTCCTCGGCCTCGGCGATTGCTCTTTTGAGGGACTCGACTTCGGTCATAACACCTAGAAGAAATTATGCGGCTTAATTCATAATGAACATTTATTTCACAATAAATGCGCGCAATGCTTGTGCATACCTTGTTTATCCCTCAACTGCATTTTCAATTGGCCAATTTCTTCTATGGCTAGCTCCAGACTTTGATTTAGTCCGGAGATCTCCGCAGTACGAGAGGCAGCGGCCGCTACAGGTATTTGCTTGAAACAGAAGAGAAATCAATATCATTCAGTAAGTCTTCATGTGATCATCAATCCGATCACCTGTCCGGTTCCTTCTTTCACCGAACAGTGTATCAGGGGCTACTATCTATACTATGACACTCTTCGACAACTTATAAAACATACCTCAAAGCCTCTTATAAGGCTGATACAGGCTTCGTTCAGTCCACTCTCAGTAGACTGAATCTTCTCAATCACCGCACCCATAAGGGAACGGTGTTCGTCAATGATGGAGGCGTCTCGTAACGCCACCAGCAAAGCATCCGACACCTCTGGATGGCAGAGGTCGCCCGCGGAATAGGCACGCCCCCTCCAGCCGAGGGAGGCTACCTTCTTGATTTTGGAGCCATATAGGCCCCTGGAATCGCATCCGGTGGGGAGCCGAACTTAGGATCGCCTGCGTTGTCAGACCCATGTGAATCCTTTCCCCCATGTGTCCGGCCCCTGCGGTTTGACCTCCAGGCGCCGCCTTCATGGTTTCTCACTTTCCTCCTTGTCCGGGGTCCTCCTGGGACGAAATCTTGGTGTTATGCACCTGGTTGGAGGAAGGAGCCTTTGGGGGCGTCCCGCTCTCCATAGCATTTGAGCTCAGCAGGTCCTCTGATGAGGATTGTTGGGTACGGGACCTCACCGGACTACCAAAAAATATGGCTAAAGGTTAAAATACTAAGCCACGATGAGTCCGGACGCTTAAACGTACTTGGATTTTATATACTTACGAGTTGACCAGGGGCTGGGCCCTAGGATCCCATGCTGGGTCGCTGTCAGCAGCGGCAGTTGACTCCTACGGAAGAGAAGCTTTTCCCCTTTTGGGTAGTTCGGCCTCCAAGGGTGCGGAGGCCATCATCTTCCTCCTTCCCCTTGCAGGGGATTCATCTTCCTCCTCCTCTTTGTCCTCTTCGGAGGTGGAACGAGCATCAGAGCCTTCGGGTATTGTATCTGAAGTGCCGTGACGACGAAGGCCGCCCGGGTATTTTTGGCCTCCTTTTCGGCCGTCTTCTTCGGCACCTTGTAGGGCACTGGGACCAGCATCTTCGTCAGAAGTGGGATGGCCGGGTCTTCGGGCAACGGGGCCGGACAATGGATCCGCTCCGCCTTCTTCGTCCAGCTCTAGGGGAGTTGAATAAACATGCGTTAAGCGCTTCCTTTGGGTCATGCGGATAGAAAAGTTTGATAAACTCACCGAACTTGTAGGGCGGGATAGTTGGTACCCGCGGTCTTCGGCAGAGTCCGGCCATGATTTGTTGGACTTGAAAAGCACCTTCCAAATGTTCTCGTGCGAGGAGTCGAAGAACCTTCGCAAAGTTTGGTGCCTGGCCGGATAGAAATCCAATAGATTACAAGTCCGGTGTTGGCAAGGCAGTATCCGGCGGACTAACATCACCTGAACTACGTTGACAAGTTCAATGTTCTTATCTCCCATATCTTTAACGCGCGTCTGGAGCACCGACAGTTTGTCGGATGAGGACCTGTCCAGGCCTTTCTTGACCCAGGATGTAAGCCAAAGAGGGGCACCTGATCGAAACTCAGGAGAGGCGGCCCGTTCCTTGTAGCACGGCTCGGTGATGTAAAACCACTGCTGTTGCCACTCCTTGACAGAATCATTAAAGGTTCCCGTTGGCCACACGACGTTGGGCATCCTGCTCACCATAGCGCCCCCACACTCGGCGTGCTCGCCGCCGCCCCCCCCCACCCTGGGCTTCACATTAAAAACCTTCAGCCATAAACCAAAGTGCGGCGAAATACGGAGAAAAGCCTCGCACACGATAATGAATGTCGATATGTTGAGGAAGGAATTAGGGGACAGATCGTGAAGATCGATCTTGTAATAGTACATGATGCCATGGACGAACGGGTGGAGGGGAAACCCAAGCCCGCGGACAAAGTGAGGAAGGAATACAACCCTCTCGTGGGGTTCCGGAGTAGGGACGATATGTCCTGCCGTTGGGAGACGGTGGATGATTTTCTTGACCAGATACCCGGCCTCCCAAAGCTTTTTGATATCCTTCTCTCGGACGGTAGAGGCCATCCATTTGCCTCCTGCTCCGGATTCGGACACCTTTGGAAGACCTTTTGTGGGTAGAGAAGGTGAACGCTCGGGCGCTGGAGCCTATGCAGAATGGAATGAATCGGGAAGGAGGCATGGGTGAAAAGAGTGAATCCTAGTCCCTTTATAAGGGCGGAAGAGGCGATGCGCCTCCCCACTCACCTGGTAAAACCTTTTATTGCCCAAGCACCGTAATTGATGGCGCGGTTGGGTTACCTGCATCCATATTGATGGGAATCCCATGATCAAGGGACACGATCTCTGCTTCGACAGGACATGCCAAGGAAACCACCTCGCGATGTGCGCAGTAGCTGGTTGATAAAAATGGTTCGAATAATGATCGGGCCGTGACGTGATGTCATGCTATCAAACGTGTCAGCAGATTAGATTTGTGGAAACATTATTCTCTCTACGGTGTTATGTGGAACTTGTTTTGCAGAGCCGGACACTATCCTTGTGTTCAAAATCTTCTATGGAGTATTCGGAGGAGGAACCCGCCAATGCCAAAGACAAATCTGCACGTCGGACTCATCGTCATTGAAGCTTGGTTCAGGGGCTATTGAGGGAGTCCTGGATTAGGGGGTCTCCGGACAGCCAAACTATATCCTTTGGCCGGACTGATGGACTGTGAAGATACAAGATTGAAGACTTCGTCCCGTGTCCGGATGGGACTTTCCTTGGCGTGTGTCGTGGAATTGTCACGGTAGACGTCCTTAGTGTCAGGACTTGGTCGCGAGGCCAATGCATCTATGTGGTAGCTTGAAAGGGGTTGAGCGGGATGAGAGACGCGATGTTTTACCCAGGTTCGGCCCCTCACGGTGGAGGTAAAAGCCTACATCCTGCTTCATTGATATTGATGATGATGATCACGGTTACAAGAGTGCTCTATCTTGAGAGCTATTGTCTAAACCTAACTTGTCGAACTTGTGGAACTTGTGAATCTTGTCCCTCTTGGGGTGCCCTGCCCCTCCTTATATATGTTGAAGGGGCGGGTTACAAGTGGAGTCCAACTCGGACTTTAACTTAAACTATTTTGACTTCCCTTCCTGGGCTTCTTAGCGTCTGCCAGTTTTAACATTGGTCTACCGGTTTAACATTGTTCTGCTGGTTTAACATTGTCTGCCGGTTTAACATTGTCTGCCGGTTTAACACCAGCCGGTTTACCGTCTGTCTTAGCCATCTGTCTTGACTCTCTGTCTTAACTCTCCACCGGTTTACCATCCGCCGGTTTACCAAGTCCCAGCCGGTTTAACATTCCAGCCGGGTCATACCGCGGGGTATATCCCCGACATTAGCCCCCAGTTTAATTTGGATTTATCCATGTTAAACTGATCCTGAGCATCTTCAAATCCTTGTCATTTCCTTCTAGAAAATTCCGAGTTAATAGACCAGCTTCATAATCAATTTGCTGACATTGGTTTGTCATAGATAAATATTGTGAAGAATAACTCCTTTGACATCAGCTCCCAATGCTTAACAAAAATATTGGCCTTTGAAATACTCATCTGATCTCTTATATGCCTATCACTTGTATCCCCCAAGTGCCGGGTTGTCAGGCTTGCAGCAACCTGGGACTTGAAATTGCCTTATTCTTTATAAAAACTTCAAATAGTGTAGCCCCCAAGGGCCGGGTTATTATGCAATAATGAGCAGGGACTTTGTAAATATGATCATGTAAACTTGAGCATCAATTTGTAGCCCCCATGGGCCGGCTCAGTAAGATAATATTGAGATGGGACTTTATATATACTTCATCGCGAATAACATTATATGATGTAATCCCCATCATGGGGCTTGAACCCACGTCCACAAGGTTAAGAGCTTTATGCTTTACCAACTGAGCAGTGGACCCTTCAATATAATGGATTAAAAGCTTTGTACCTTGAATGGTTGACAGGAGCAATTGGTAGCCCCCAAGGGCCGGCTCATTACGATGCGATGAGTCGGGTCTTTAATAAGTGAGCAAACAATGACTTTGCATTAGCCCTCAAGTGTCATGGTGCATGCTTGCAGCGACACGAGACTTGTGTATTTGATGTAATCCCAACCTGAATAATGTAGCCCCCAAGTGTCGGGTCGTAAGCCTGCAGCGACTCGGGACTATTCCTCAATTATAGAATAAATCATATCCATTGATAATATGATAGTCATTGCGCTAAAGCGACTTTGAAAATCTCAATCATAATATTGGTTATTGATAACCATAAAAATCCAGCCATGTTGGCTATTTGAATATTTGAATAATATAATCCAATGATTTATGAGCGCATGATTCCAATGGCGCAATCCAAATATATAATGGTGACTTATAGTCAAAAGCCAGGCCGGGTCAATAAACACCGGATTATAAATGATTATGCACTAACAACTTGTAGTTGAAAGTCGAGCCGGGTTAAAGAACACCGGGTTAATTTGATGACTGCTAGTCATGCAGGGTCGAGAGACGCCGGTTCAACATAAAATTTATCAAAAGAGAAAAAAATCTTGACAAAGGCAAATAAAACCGTGTAGTGGAGGCTTTTCAAGGGCTGCCAGGCCCAAATTCGAGGCTTTTCATGGGCTGCCAGGCCGCTGAGTTAAACCATTTGACAAAGCCTTTTAAGATGGGCCTCCAACTGACCAATCGTCATTTTAACTTTGACAAGTTCAGTGTCTCAATGAGAGTAATTGTCAAACGTTCGGCGGGTCATGCCAGGATTACCTGGATAGGAGTGGCTTACTTGATGAAGGCAGGTTAACCCAGGGTTTTAGGTGAATACACCAGGCTTCCAAGCCGTGGGTCGATACCCGGTTACAAGGGTCCTTTCAAACTCTTTGGTATTTGACACAAAGAGCCCCCAAGTAACTTTGTGAGCTGTGCTCAATGGGTGCCTATGTTTGAGCTGTGCATCGCAACAAGACTCTCTTTGGCCCCTCGGGTGTGAAGCTCCCAAGCTGTATTGTGGCATGATAACCGGTTTATTGGATAATTGGAACTCCGCTTTATAAGCAGAAGCCCCCATGTGATATACTTCTGAGCTGTGCTCGTTGGGTGCCTATGTTTTAGTTGTGCTGTGCAACAAACTCTCTTTGGCCCCTTATGATAATATTGGCTTGATAGCCGCGTCAAGAGGGCAGTAATGCTATGTTCTCTTTGGTGAACGCACCTATGTTTGAACAAGAAGCCCCCAAGTGATCATAGAAAGATGAGCCTATAAGGCAGGATACCCATGTTTGAACCGCGCATCAGGGCAGCAGGTCCTCTTCGGCAACCTTTAACTTTTTGCAAGAGATAAATTCTTCTTGAACCGGGATTTTAAACCGGATATTGAGAGCTTCAAAGCTTTATGGGAGACATCTTTCCCTTGAACCGGATTTTAAACTGAAATCCTCATTTTCAGCCGGAAATTTTCTGACGGCCTTGAGCCGGATGTTTGAACCAGATTTGAGTGCTCCAAAACTTTGCGGGAGAGAGGTGTCTCTTGAACCGGATCTTGAACCGATAATTTTCTGATGGCCTTTAAATTTTCATCAATATGGCGGTGTCCTCCAGAACCGGGTTATCATTGCCTCCAATGACCCAGAGTTCCCGAGTCATGTTATTGTAGCCCCCGAGTCATAAGGCGACTTGAGGAGTTGGCTTGAGATTCTTCATAATTAACCGTGATCTAGACCGGTTTGAATCTTGCATGGGACAATTTGCAAACCGGAGTAATTTCTCTTTTATAGAAAGCAATATATATATATAATATGTGGGATGGATTTCACCTGATGCGTCAGGTCAACAATTATCGCCACAGAGTTGATGATTACCATGGCGAAACTGAAATCAATCACGGGCGAGTCGGCCGCGAGTGCTGACAGATCTGTCGGCTGCGGCGTTTTAAACCGATGTGGATGGGAGAGTCGACCGCAGCGTTGTAAACCGGTGTGGCCGCGAGAAACAAACACGATGTTGTAAGCCGGTGCGGTTGCGAGAGATGGCCACGGCGTTGTAAACCGGTGCGGTCGCGGGAGACGACCACGGCGTTGTAAACCGGTGCGGGAGTACGTCGAGTAACGACGACCACCTGTGCCAAAAGATGTTGGCGTGCCTCCATCTCCGCGGTATAATACCACTTTTTTCATAAATAATTGCCCTGCATAAACAATATTGCAGACCAATGCAAGATAAACTTGTTCTTTGACAAAAACAACATGTGCTAATAAAATATATAGGAAGGATAGCACCTGGGTTTTTTTGTTGGACGGACGAGTTGGCCGCAGCGTTGTAAACCGGTGCGCACGGGAGGATCAATCACAAGCACAGTAAGCCGTGCGGACGACGAGTCAATCGCGGGCACATTCCCTGCTAATTGATGTAAGCCGGACTGCGGGGGACGGCGGCCTGCACGCGCATGCCTGTCGAGCAGCGTGGCATGGACGAATCCTAGTGCATGTACTCCGTATCCGCAATATAATGGCATAAAAAATTATCCTATGTAAAAATATTACAGGGCAAAATAATTGTTCTTTAACAAAAAACAATAAGTGCTAATAAAATAAATTTAGATAGATTTCACCTGATTTGTCCCGGATGACAGATGATCCGTTCAACGCCACAGAAACGGCTCAGGGCCGACGACTCAACATAACCCCGGCGGTTTAACATAGCAGAGGCGGTTCAACACTGATAAATATCTGGTATTTCTGTCAAAAAAACGCGGACACTGATTCTTGGTGCACATCCTGATGATTTTTCCAATGTACGTGGTACTAATGGTCCTCATGTAGTACCCTCGTGAGGAGTATTATTAGTGGGGGACCTTGGATTTGCTTCTTCACATGAGCTAGTAGCACATGACTATGCTTGATTAACCCGGCTATCATTGATACTTTTTTCATTAGATTCCCCTGTGTGGTTGTACTTAACAGAAGTTGTATTGATCTGGGATTGCTTTGTTTGGTACATGGAGCGACGGTAGTAGTAAGAGGAGTGCCTAGCTACCATATAAGGAAAAAGGGGATTTGTGGACTTGCAGCTTTTGACAGCATGCTACCGCCCCACATGGCCTTCCTTGCAATTGTTGTCTGAGCACGTGTGGCTGTACAGCGCAGTTCTTGTCGCTGCCACAACCACATATTCGCAGGTAGCAGCAACCTGTTGATGTACGACTGTAGGCGAAAAAATTTCCTGGGACTTGATCCGGCAGTTTTGGCGAGCTAGCGGCGCGTCATGGCGCGACTGGAGCAAGCCCAATGGCAGAGTTAGACCGCAGCAGCTGGTGACCTGCGGCCGACTTGAAAGCACAGATCGAAACGGAGATGTGTCCTTCCCGTAGTAACGTTCCCTGATGGATCCAAACAGGGTTGACAAAGAAAAAATCCGATTCGGTCTCAGATGGCGTGAAACAGTGCTTTTGCTTATATTCTTTGACTTGATCGCCCGACGGAGACTTGGCCTTACGCCTGTTGGCGACTTGCATCCATCCGACCCGGTGAATACTTTCCGAACCAAAAAATCTTCACCTTTCGAGATCCTCTTTGATGATCTTGCCAAACGAACCGATGAACATCATCAATAAAAAATCTCTAGTGAACTTTAACGTTGATGCAGATTCTTCCAAGAAACCGGTCTTTTCCTCATCCAGATGCAAACTTCTCAAACCCTAGATAAAATCCCTCCAAGAACTCAACACCACCGTGCGCGAGCCCCATGGTGGGCGCCAACTGTCGTGGAATTGTCACGGCAGATGTCCTTTGTGTCAGGACTTAGTCACGAGGCCAACGCATCTATGTGGTAGCTTGAGAGGGGTTGAGCGGGACGAGAGACGCGATGTTTTACCCAGGTTCGGCCCAAAGCCTACATCCTACTTCATTGATATTGATGATGATAATCACGGTTACAAGAATGCTCTATCTTGAGAGCTATTGTCTAAACCTAACTTGTCCAACTTGTGAAACTTGTGAATCTTGTCCCTCTTGGCGTGCCCTGCCCCTCCTTATATATGTTGAAGGGGCGGGTTACATGTGGAGTCCAACTCAGACTTTAACTTACACTATTTGACTTCCCTTCCTGGGGTTCTTAACGTCTGCCGGTTTTAACATTGGTCTGCCGGTTTAACATTGTTCTGCCGGTTTAACATTGTCTGCCGGTTTAACATTGTCTGCCGGTTTAACACCAGCCGGTTTACCGTCTGTCTTATCCATCTATCTTGACTCTCTATCTTAACTCTCCACCGGTTTGCCATCTTCCGGTTTACCAAGTCCCAGCCATTTTAACATTCCAGCCGGGTCATACCGCGGGGTATATCCCCGACAAAAACATTACATCCGCCCTCATGAATTCATTATCCACACCGATCATGAAACACTTAGATATCTTAAGGGTCAAACTAAGTTGAACAAGCCTCATGCTAAGTGGAGTGAGTTTATTGAGTCATTTCCTTATGTCATCAAGTATATTAAAGGTAAGGAAAATGTTGTGGAGGATGCACTTTCCCGTATATGCATGCTTGTCACTCAACATGAATTGAATGTCATTGGTTTTGAGCATATCAAAGATTTATATGAGCATGATGTGACTTTTGCTACTCCTTATGCTAAGTGCGTGACGCATACTTCTTGGGAACGATACTATATCAAAGATGGTTATCTTATGAGAGCTAACAAACTATGCATTCCCGAGTCTTCTCTTCGTTTGTTGCTTTTGCAAGAGGCTCACGGAGGTGGACTCATGGGAAACTTTTTGTCGGGGATATACCCCGCGACGTAAACCAGCCGGAAGTATAACCCGGCTGACTTGGCGGTTTACTTGAGACCCGGTTTACACTTGGTGATTCACTGGCGACCCACCCTGACCTGGCGGTTTACAAGAAACCCGCCGGAATATTATGAAACACTGGTGAGCCGGCGGACGGGTCAGATGAATGACAAGGCCCAGAAGGCCAGTTTGTGTTAATGGTGGGCCGGTTTAAGAAGAAAGGCATGAGGAATATTTACCTTACAAGGAGTTAATACCCGGACTTGTATTCGGTTTGTATTAGAAGGTAGACTAGTCCTAATCCTAATAGGACTCCACATGTAACCTGCCCCTTCAACATATATAAGGAGGGGCAGGGCACCCCAAGAGGGACAAGATTCACAAGTTCCACAAGTTGGACAAGTTAGGTTTAGACAATAGCTCTCAAGATAGAGCACTCTTGTAACCATGATCATCATCAATATCAATGAAGCAGGATGTAGGCTTTTACCTCCACCGTGAGGGGCCGAACCTGGGTAAAACATCGCGTCTCTCGTCCCGCTCAACCCCTCTCAAGCTACCACATAGATGCGTTGGCTGCGCGACTAAGTCCTGACACTAAGGACATCTGCCGTGACAATTCCACGACAGTTGGCGCCCACCGTGGGGCCTGCGCACGGTGGTGTTAAGTTCTTGGAGGGATTTCTTCCAGGGATCGAGAGCTTCGCAATTTTTCGAATGAAAGGAAGCCAGTTAAAAAATCTGCATCATCAATGAACAATCAAGCAGCGTGTGCTAGATTTGGGGCGAGACTTAGGGTTGCATGTCCTTACGCCGCCGCAGGTCGCTAGGTTAACAGAGGTTTTTCGCTGCGGATTCGATCCAGACTGCTGCTCGTATCTGGGGCAGCGGCCGTGACACCTATTCCAAACAGGAATCCAAGACGACATATCCGAGATGGACACAAGACCAGGCTGACTGTTCCTTTTTGTATATAGGCTTCAAATCATGTAGTGTAATCGCATTCTGCCTATGCCTAGAGTGGCCGTGGGTCCTGACAAAGACCTCTGCGCCTTCTGTCCCTAGTACAGCCCTGTGGTGGCAAATTGATCAAAGATGCCACCTACGCCGGCTTATTCACTGAGAGAAGCACGACCTCCAAAGCTCAGAATCACATGAGAGACAAAAATACTACTTGGCCAAACAGGATTAGAAGACACAGAGGGTTACATGAGTACTAATTGAGGGCCTCGCGCCGCCGTTCAGCCATGCACTGTTTCAGAAGTGGCTGGCTTCACCTTCGTCTCTGCTTTGGCCTGGACGGCCTCGAGCTTACCACCTGCCTGGACGGCCTCGTGGCTCCTGCTGAATCGCCACTCCCGAGTCGGCCTACCACCTCTGCCGCACCGTAAGCTGCCGGTCTCATCGAGTTACTTCCGCTGCCGTGCGCAGCCGGTCTCTGCCTCAACTGCAGCCTCAAAACCGCGCGACCCGGCCTTGACCACCGTCAGCAAGCCGCCGCTCCGGCATGTTTCTGCGACCGTGTTTTTCGTGAGCTGTCATGTTCACTGTTCATCTCGCCGTGTCGCTTCCAAGACACCGCACGCTGAGCCGCCCATTGCTATGTCAAAAGGTCAGTCCTACGCAAGTCACCCCATCAGCCGCTGTTGTCGAAACCCCCTTGCTTCGTTGCTCACTTCCACCTAAGGGACGCCTGCACAAGGCTCTGCCTCGTTCTTCCACTACTGCGGCCCTCAGAGGCGGCCTCAGAGGCGCCTTCACCTCGTCAGATTCATTTTTTGCGGAGCTATAGAATGAGTAGCTATGGAATATGGAAAAGCAGTGGTCTGCTGGGATATAAAAATACACAAATATGGTGGGAGTACTTCAACTTGTATGGGACAGTCGCTGTTGACTATTACAACCATGCTTTTGCGCTAGAACTGGCGTGGAGCTCGAAGCCAGACCGGCTAGTGCGCATACATGAGATTCAAAAAGAAAAGGGATAAGAGCACAGACGGCCAGCAAACAAATTGATAGTCCAAATACCAAGAACACAGCCTGGGGGTGTCTCAACTCACATTTCAAAGTTGCACATCATCATACAAGAATCGGGGCACAAATCCCATTGATCATAGCTCCTACAAACAATCTATGAGAGATTAAGATCAACGGAAATTAAACTTACGTCAGTATGGGCCGTCTTTTTTATCTGACTATGTCCAGCATCAGTCTGCGGTCATCCAACAAATCACTAGGTGCTTTCTATGTATCTTATCAGCATATATTAAATTGTTTGAGAACAATTACTCTGGTCTCTGGTATTTTTTTGTAGGACCATTATTCATTACAAAGGTGTTGCAAAGGGGCATGCGCCAATATTATTTTTTGCAATGACGCTTGTCCGTGCCATGCTGCTGGACGGATACGTGATCAAGTCGCCGCCCCTGTTACATCAACACATGTGACTGACTTGTCGTTCGTGCCCACGGCCGACTCACCCGCGTCCGTGCCGTTTCCAACGCCATGACCGACTCTCTTGTCCGTGCCGGCTTACAACACCGCGGCCGACTCTCTTGTCCGCGCCGGCTTATAATGCCGCAGCCGACTCTCCCGTCCGCGCCGGCTTACAACTCCGCGGCCGACTCATCTGTCTGCCTCTGCGGGCGGCTCAACTGTGATTGATTTCAGCTTCACCGTGGTAATCATCAACTCCGTGGTGGATAACTACTGGCATGACGTATCAGGTGAAATCCATCCAGCATATTTTTTATATTATATATTGCTTTCTTTAAAGGAGCAATTACTCCGGTTTGCATGTTGTCCCATGCAGGATTCAAACCGGTCTATATCATGGTTAATTATGAAGAATCTCAAGCCAACTCCTCAAGTCGCCTTGAGACTCGGGGGCTATGATGCCATGGCTCAGTAAATATTGCCAGTTTAAAGGCTGTCAGAAAATTGTCGGTTCAAAATAAAGATTCCGGTTTAAAATCCGTATCAAGAGACATCTCTCTCCCGCAAAGCTTTGAAGCTCTCAATATCCGGTTCAAAATCCCGGTTCAAGAAGAATTTATCCCTTGCAAAAAGTTAAAGGTTGCCCAAGAGGACCTGTTGCCATGACGTGCAGTTCAAACATGGGTGTTCTGCCTTATGGGCTCATCTTCATATGATTACTTGGGGGCTTCCTGTTCAAACATAGGTGTATTCACCAAAGAAAACATGGCGTTACTACCCTCTTGATGCGGCTATCAAGACAATATTATCATCAGGGGCCAAAGAGAGTTTGTTGCACACCACAACTCAAACATAGGCACCCGGCGAGCACAGCTCAGAAATATATCACATGGGGGCTTCTACTTGCAAAGCGGAGTCCTGTCCATTAATCCGGCTATCACACGACAACAAAGCTTGGGAGCTTCACACCCAAGGGGCCAAAGAGAGTCTTGTTGCTACGCACAACTCAAACATAGGCACCCATTGAGCACATCTCACAAAGTTACTTGGGGGCTCTTTGTGTAAAGTAATAAAGAGTTTGAAAGGACCCTTGTAATTTGGTATCGACCCACGGCTTGGAAGCCTGGTGTATTCACCAAAAACCACGGGTTAACCTGCCTTCCTCAAGTAAGCCACTCCTATCCAGGTAATCCTGGCATGACCCGGCGAATGTTTGACAAGTTACTCTTATACAGACCCTGCACTTGTCAAAGTTAAAACGACGATTGGTTAGTTGGAGGCCCATCTTAAAAGGCTTTGTCAAATGGTTTAACTCAGCGGCCTGGCAGCCCATGAAAAGCCTCGAGTTTGGGCCTGGCAGCCCTTGAAAAGCCTCGACTACAAGTTTTTTCATTTGCTTTTTGTCAAAGTTTCTTCTCCTTTGATAAGGTTTTAAGGTAAACTGGCGTCCATTGACCGGGCCAGACTATAAGTCATTTCATCAGTCCGGTGTTTCTTAACCCGGCACAAGCTTTCAACTATCAGTTGTTAGTACAAACTCAATTATAAACCGGAGTTTTCTTAGCCTGGTCTGGCGTTGACTATAAGTTGCCAGGATGATTATCCGGTGTTTATTACAACCCGACACGGTTTTATTACAAACCGGCAAAATATGACGGGAGTTATCATACTCAAGATTTGGGTTATCACCCTTACTAAAAAAAGATGGTAAACCAACGATGTGATTCAATGTCACAGGTATGATCTATTTCATATTTGATTATTCTTAAGTGCAGCCTTGGTTATAAACCCGGGTTATATGTTGGGCATTATGACCCGTCCGACGGTAAACCGCCAGGACACTTTAAACTTGTTGTATGCAGAAACAGGTTTGTTAAACCGGCCTGGCTTTGGACTATAAGTCGCCAGTATATATATTTGGATTGCGCCATTGGAATCATGCGCTTATAAATAATTGGGTTATATTATTCAAATAGCCAAACTTGGCTGAATTTTCATTATGATATTGAATGAATAAGGTTTTCATACCGGATTATATTATCTTGAATAGCCAACATGGCTGGATTTTTATGGTTATTAATAACAGGTATTATTAAGTTTTCAAAGTCGCTTTAGCGCAATGGCTATTATTTTATCAAAGGATATGATTTATTCTACAATGAAAGGAATAGTCCCGAGTCGTTGCAGGCTTACAACCCGACACTTGGGGGCTACATTATTCAAATTGAGATTACATGCAGGTCTCATGTCGCTGCAAGCATGCACCATGACACTTGGGGGCTAATGCAAAGTCATTTTTACTAGTCTTATTGAAGACCTGACTCATCATATTATAATGAGCCAACCCTTGGGGGCTACCAATTGCTCCTGTCAATAATTCAAGGTACACAAGTTTTCGTCCATAATATTGAAGGATCCATTGCTCAGTTGGTAAAGCACAAAGCTCTTAACCTTGTGGACGTGGGTTCAAGCCCTGCGATGGAAGCTACATTATAATATGTTATTTTCATTGAATTATATACCAAGTCCCGGTTCAGTATTATCTTACTAAGCCGACCCTTGGGGGCTACATGAAAGTGCGTTATATCGACTAGAGGGGGGGTGAATAGGCGATTTTTATGAAAGTCTTCAAAACGTGGGAGTTATGAAGACAAACAGTGAAGACTTTGCCTATTACTATGCAGCGGAAGTTAGATTACACTAGGCAAGCCATGGTCAAGTATTCAATAGAGTGAAAGCACAAAGACAAACAGCTGCAGTGTAATAAGGATCAGGTAGGAAGAAGTTATGAAGCCAAACAGATCATACATTCACGTTGTGAAGACAAAAGATAGAGCAAGCATGCAATGGCTTCACAATGAGTATCCGCCCATATGGACCCGCTTGAAGACTATCAACTCATATGCTTCTCCCCCTTTTGTCAGCAAGGACCAAAAAGGTTTGAAGACATAGAGTGTCTATTCGTTCCCAGGGGCAGCAGGGTCGTTGGAGGTGTTTGGCGGTGCAGAAGAGCTTGGAGGTGCTGAAGCAGGTGGTGGTGATGTAGCATCGTCTTCTTCATCAATGATTCTGGCAGTGACTGTGGCAGCAGATGAAGAAAACTCAGAGTCTTCAAGTGATGGTGTGTTTCACATCACAGCCCTTCTAGGAGGTGTGGTGTCAAACTTGAATCGCTCTGTGAAGCCATCCTCTTCAAGTTCAGGTTCAGTACATATCATTGAGAGCCCTTTCCATGTACGACGACAGGTTTCATGAGTGACGAAGGCATTCTTGGTGGCAAGATTTCAAAGACGATTAACATCCACCAAGAGGCTCTTCATTTGACGCTTTAGCCAGTCGTGATGCCTATCTTGTTTTTGACGAAAGGCCACAAGAAGCTCTCGGTCAGTGAGAACACGAGTGCGCTTCTTGGGTCTTGAAGCAGTTGCACTATCAGTGGCTTCAGTTGAAGCAGGGTGTGGCGCACGTGTAGTGCTAGCCAAAGGATACACCCTGGAGATGGCTTCAACGCCTTCATCATTCTGAGTGAAGCTCTGGGGTTCTGCATTCTGAAGACTTATCGGTTGCTTGGCAGGCTCAGGATATATAGCTTCAGCAGAGGTATCCACATCTGGCAAGAAGATCCGATGGTTTCGGGCTGAGGGCTGATACGAGATCGCAGAGTGCAGTTTGATTAGCCTCATCACCCAAGGAGCATAGAACTTCAAACCAAATAAATCTGAGCCTGACGCTGCAAGTTGGCGTATGAAGAAATCCTGTGCGTTGAAGCACTTGCCATGAAGGATGCAGAATATCATAGTCTTCATTGCACCCTCAATCTTTGCATTTGGAGAGTGCCCTTTAATAGGCCAGAGAGTCTGCCGGATGATGTGATATTAGGTCTTGGGCAGGAACTCAAAGTCTTCAACGAAGAACTCTGTTGGATAAGGAGCATCGTGGGGCAATGGCTTCATCATTGAGAGCATCTGACTCATATTTCGTTCAGGCCTCTGGAATATGCTCTCAATAGCTTCAGCATGTAGTTGACAGCCTTCCTCGAAGAATTCGCCAGGAGTGGGCAGGCCGGTGAGCTCAATGATATCAAATGCATTGGCTTCATGATGGACATTGCCGGTCATCCATTCCAGGACCCAAGTCTTCGGATCTCTGTTGTATCCTTTAATATGTAGGGTGGCATAGAACTGAAGCAGAAGCTCTTCATTCCAGTGCTCTTCATCAATGACAAACTACAGCAGACCCACTTGCTTAAAGCAATCCAAAGCTTCCTCTAGACATGGCAGACCAGCAATGGCTTCAACCTCAAGGCGCTTGTGCGGGAAAATGCGACCTTGGTTGTATAGGATGCTTGAGTAGTAGCTGCACTGAGGATAGCTCCAGAACCTATCTGATACAATCCTTTCCCTTGAATAGGGGTTCTTGGAGCTGTTGAAGAACGTGTTATCTGCCTTGAAGCTATTGATATCAAAGGAGCCAGGTGCTGATGCAGGACCTGGGAACCTTGGCAGCCTTGGGACTGGCTTCTGTACATGAGGCCTGTGCTCAACATGGTAATCAAATTGAGGACCTGCAGCAGACTCAGGAATAGAAGTGTCTGGTTCAGTAGCTTCGCTGTCTGCTGAAGCTTTTGGTGGGGAGGGCTCCACATTTGCTTCAGTGTTGGTTGTGGCAGTCTCAACATTTTCAGCCTCCGCTTGTGTAGTTGGAGGGACAAACTCAGGCACGTTCTCCTGGAGAACTGCGTCTTGATGGAGCGGGGGAGTGGGTTCTGGTGGTGCTTCTTCATTGTCTTCGGCTGATGCAGCCGGAATTTCTTCAGTATAGACTTGAGGCCTTGGACCTTTGTGAAGCCTGCGGAATGCAGACGACGCCTGTGGGGTTGGAGTGGGCTGGGCCTCAATGTCTTCTTCCTCTTGAGGGTGATCCGCCCATGGCGCATCTTGTGCAATTGGCGTCAGAGGACGACCAATGCTGATGAGGTTGCTTGTTTCAAGCTGAGGAAGGGCTGCATCATCTTGCACATTGTCCTGGTGACCAATGTCTTCAGCAGCTATGGGGTCGGCTGCTGGAATATCTTCAGCTTCAGGAGCCTCGGTGGGAGCAGGCTCATGAACTGTCAGTTGTCTTTCTGCATTGGGGTGAACCATAGAGAGGGGTTCAACCATCAAGGGCTCTGTGGGAGCAGCCCGAGCTTTCTTGATCTTGCGCTTCTTCTTGCTGGGGTCAGAAGGAGAGGCTTCAGATTGTTTCCTCTTCCTAGCTTCAGCCTCTGCATTCCGTGTCTTTTTGAGCTCTGAAGCGGTTGACCGGCTCTTTGGCTTCAAGCCAGTCGTGGCGGTTGGGAAGACAATCGGAACAGCTTCTGGCCTTGGTGCCTCTGGTTCAGCTGGAACAGTCTTCTTCTTTTTCTTTGCGGCCATCTTGGGGTCGATGCCAGGACGCCCAAGTGCCTTGCGCTTCTCGGCCTCATTGTAGGCCTGCACACATCTGTCTGCTAGAGACTTCATCCGCTCACGTGAACCTTGAGCTTTGGCACGCTTCTTCAGAAAATTTTCTTTGAGCTCATGCAACATGGTTTTGAAGCTCTTCACTTCCTGCACGTTGAGCCTGGCCATGTGCTTCTTGAACTGAGCCTTTTCATGATCAATTTTCTGCTTCAGTTCAACAATGCGCTGGGCAATGGCAAGTTCTGAAGCAATTGCGCCTTAGAAGGCGACGCTGAGGCCAACGGGCAGCTGCAGATCTTTGAAGCTGATGTCTGGTGAGGCAAACCATTCATCGATGAAGTTGTGGATGATGGAGACATCAAAGAGAGGCAAATTGTTGAAGATTTCAGCTTCTTCTTTGCTTTTGATAAGCTGCTCTAGAGCGGCATCTCCAAGATCTTCATCGCTTGATAGATCAATGGCTTTGCTGCGCAGAATGGCAGCAGCAGTGAGCTCTTTGCCGGTGTGTTGCTGGAGCACCTTTTCCTTCTGGGGCTTGGAGACGCGGGATACGTCTTCAGACTGCACACTAACTTCAGGAGGTGCAGTTGCCAATGGCTTCGCCCTTGAGATTTTTGATGAAGGGCCCGGCTTTGAAGCTTTTGGCTTCTTGGACTGCTTTGGCTTCGGTACAGCAGGAGCTTCATCAGACTCAGAGTCAGCTGGAGGGTCATTCACGGCAGTCCCTTGGACTAGGACGTGGGTGATGAGGCCTTCAAGGTTGGCCAACAGACCGATGATATTGGGTTTGGCGTCGCGTGTGCCATCTGCCCTTGGTGCGGAGGGACCAGGGTTGAAGTCTAACCCAAATTTCTTCTTGTTCAGCTTCGCTGATTGTTGAGCAAACTGGAAGTTGCGCTTGAACAGATTGTCGTCACGACACCAGAGTAGTGACGACGGATGTGCATCATCAGGCTGTGGTCCTCGGACCATGCATGGGTAGAAGCCTTGAGCAATGGCTTCATCTCTGGTCCTGGGTATGAGATTCTTGAAACGGATGTCCCCCCATGGTCTCCTGATGGCACTTTTCTCAGCATACTCCTCGCTGACGAAGCGATATTTGAACCATTGTTCTGCCCAATAGCGTCGAATCCATTGGATTCGAGTCTTGCGCTGTCCATGGTTCTCTTCAGGATCTGTTTTATACATTTCCAACAGGTCTTCAGGCAGATCTTTGGAAGTTCCTTCACGTCTCTGTCTGCCCCCTTTCCTTGCTGCTGCTTCTGAAGCCATAAACTTTAGCTTGAAAGGCTTCAAAACTTTCAAAGGCTTCAAAGGCTTTCTTTTACTGGACCAACAGGAACTGGCTTCAGGAGAGTTTATGTGATGCTGTAGGAATTCTGCAAATGAATGCAGACTATGAGAACCGAAGGATTCTCCCACGGACATGTACCTGTGACAGCATTAAGGTGCAAGGGAAGGGGAAGAGGTCCTATGCATTCTCAGAAGGTTTTGAAGATTAATAAGTTTAGAAGATATTGACCTCATCGTGCGAAGACATTCACTCATAGATAAGAAGTTGGTTCCAGATTTGTACGAACCCACAGATCAGTACAAGTGAGGAATCTAACTACTTCATGAAGCACAAGTGAATATACTAGGCATGTTATGAGATGTAGATTGAGAGATCTAACTTGTGTGAAGATAAACCTTTTATGGTAGAAAGTGACAGAACCATGAGATCGAAAGAGGCTGTAAAAAGAAGTTTTATTTACCACACATGGAACTGCTAGACGGAAGTGAGAGATGATGCCGAGCAGTTCAGTCCTCCGTGCCCTAACTTGGCAACGGAAGACACCTACGGCGACGGCGGAGAGGACGATGTCCGCGATCGGCGTGAAGACGGCATCGGAGAAGTTGCGGCAGCGAAGCGCTTCGTCGCCGGCGTCGTCTAGTGCTAGCGATGGCGTTAGGGTTCGTGCGAGGGTGGAAGAAGGAGATAATGACTGCGATAAGTGTGAATTTATAGGCTCAGGGGCAGCACTGCGCTATTACTCAGGTGCCCCTGGCGATTCGCATTTGAGTAGTACGTGGCCATCATGCGATATTTTGGGGGCAGTTCCATATCCCACGCACGCCTGGATTGTCGGGCGGTCGTTCCTACTTCTCCGGATTTTATGTGGAGGAATGAGCATTGAAAATGGACTTTATGGTTGTCTCTTTATATTCTGCTGACAAGGACCCAGTGAAGACATTCGACAGTTTCAATAGAATGCATATGACTTAGAGAGATAGAGTTTGAGATAGAAAGCATAGAGAAGTTTGGGGTCCGATCACATTCACTTAGTTCAAAAGATTCAACCAAGAAGACATAGCTATAAGTGAATGCTGTAGAGGACAGAACACTAGTATGTATATATCTATATAATCAACCTAGTGAAGATAATCATGCAGACATGTTGAGTTCGAAGCCAAACCAAATGTGAAGATATTGCAAGGTAACACCATGAGTGAAACACTTCAAAATAGAACGTTTGGTGGTGGCGTTACCCACCGTATAGGAAGTATTAGACCCAGACACGGCGCACAATTATCGTGGCACTCCGAAGTCAAATTCCGCATTAATGTATTCACACTTAGAATGTATGTCTTCATTGATTGAAGATATACTTTACTTTGTGTGTTGTACATCTAAGTCATCAATATGCATAAGTGTTAGGATGTGTGCCTGATCACAGGACATTTGAGGATTCCAGGATATTTAGCTCACACCGTAACTTGCAAAATCTCTTCTCATCCAAGGGCTTGGTGAAGATATCTGCCAATTGCTCTTCAGTGTTGACATGTATGATATCAATGTCTTCCTTCACAACATGATCTCTGAGAAAGTGATGACGAATTTCAATGTGCTTTGTCTTCGAGTGCTGAACTGAGTTGTTGGCAATCTTGATGGCGCTTTCGTTGTCGCAGTAAAGTGGCACTTGCTTCAGATGAATGCCATAGTCCTTGAGTGATTGCTTCATCCACAGAAGCTGAGCGCAGCAAGATCCAGCAGCAATGTATTCAGATTCAGCGGTGGAGAGAGATACACAGTTCTGCTTCTTTGAAGACCAACATACAAGTGATCGTCCCAGAAAGTGACATGTGCCTGATGTAGACTTGCGATCAAATTTGTCACCAGCATAATCAGCATCCGAAAATCCAACCAAATCAAACTCTGAGCCCTTGGGATACCATAATCCTAGAGTTGGGGTGTGAGCCAAATATCGAAGAATTCGCTTCACAGCTAAGTGATGCGACTCCTTTGGTGCCACTTGAAATCGAGCACACATACAAACACTAAGCATAATATCTGGCCTAGATGCACATAAATAAAGCAAAGAACCAATCATGGAGCGGTATACCTTTTGATCGAACTCTTTACCATTGTCGTCAGGGCCTAGGTGATGTTTGGCTGGCATTGGTGTTGTGAAGCCTTTGCAGTCTTGCATACCGAACTTCTTCAGGCAATCTTTGAGATACTTCTCTTGAGATATGAAGATGCCATTGCGTTGTTGTCGTATTTGAAGACCAAGGAAGAACTTCAGCTCCCCCATCATTGACATCTGATATTGCTCTTGCATCATATATCCAAACTCTTCACTGTACTTCTGATTGGTGCAGCCGAAGATAATGTCATCCACATATATTTGGCACACAAACAGTTCATCATCATATGTCTTCGTGAAAAGAGTGGGATCCAGGGAACCAGGTATGAAGCCTTTGCTCTTCAGGAAGTATTTGAGTGTGTCATACCAGGCCCTAGGGGCTTGTTTAAGGCCATACAGTGCCTTGTTGAGCTTGTATACCATGTCAGGATGTTTTGGATTTTCAAAGCCAGGCAGTTGTGCAACATACACTTCTTCTTCAATTTTTCCATTGAGAAAGGCACTTTTCACATCCATTTGATATAGAAGTATGTTATGATGATTTGCATAGGCCAGCAGTATGCGTATGGCTTCAAGCCTAGCCACAGGAGCAAATGTTTCATCAAAGTCAATGCCCTCCACTTGAGTATATCCTTGAGCAACGAGACGAGCTTTGTTTCTGACAACTTGACCATGCTCATCTTGTTTGTTGCGGTATATCCATTTGGTGCCTATTATGTTGTGCTTCCGTGGATCAGGACGCTTGACCAGTTCCCATACATTATTCAGCTCAAACTGTTGAAGCTCTTCTTGCATAGCTTGAATCCATTCAGGTTCCATGAAGGCTTCTTCAACTTTCTTGGGTTCTGATATTGAGACGAATGTGAAGTGCCCACAGAAATTTGCTAGCTGAGTTGCCCTTGAACGAGTGAGTGGACCAAGTGCATTGATGCTGTCAATTATTCTGTCAATCTGCACTTCATTGGCAACATGAGGATGTACAGGGCGAAGACTTTGCTCTTGCTGATCTGTGTTGTTGTTGGGAGGAATGTCTTCAGGCTGAGCATTGTCTTCATGTTGATCAGGTGCTGAGATGATAAGTTCTTCTTCAGGATGAGCTTCAGAAGGTATAATCTCTCCAGGTCCCATAAGCTTGATTGATTCACTAGCTGGAACTTCATCTAGCACATTTGGCAGTTGCTCTCTTTGTGAACCATTTGTCTCATCGAACCGCACATCCACTGTTTCAACAACTTTGTAATGAAAGAGGTTGAAGACTCTGTAGGAGTGCGAATCCTTCCCATATCCTAGCATAAAGCCCTCATGTGCTTTTGGTGCAAACTTTGAGATGTGGTGTGGGTCCTTGATCCAGCACCTTGAGCCAAATACTCTGAAGTAACTGACATTTGGCTTCTTGCCAGTTAGGAGTTCATAAGATGTCTTGTTCAGAAGCTTGTGAAGATAAACACGATTGATTGTATGGCATGCAGTATCAATGGCTTCAGTCCAGAATTTTCTTGGAGTCTTATATTCATCTAGCATCGTTCTGGCCATCTCAATGAGTGTTCTGTTCTTGCGTTCGACGACGCCATTCTGCTATGGCGTGTACGGAGTTGAGAATTCATGTGTGATGCCCAAGGTATCAAGATATGTATCAAGGCCAGTGTTCTTGAATTCAGTGCCATTGTCACTTCTGATGTGCTTTATCTTGGCGCCAAAATTGTTCATAGCTCGATTGGTGAAGCGTCTGAAGACATCCTGCACTTCAGTCTTGTAAAGGATTATGTGCACCCAAGTATATCTAGAGTAATCATCAACAATGACAAAGCCATAGAGGCAAGCAGTAGTAGTAAAAGTTGAGTAGTGAGTGGGACCGAAAAGATCCATGTGGAGCAGTTCGAAGGGTTGAGTAGTAGTCATGATTGTCTTTGAAGGATGCTTTGCCCTTGTCATCTTTCCTACTTCACAGGCACCGCATAAGTGATCTTTCTTGAACTTGACGCCCTCGATGCCTATGACATGCTTCTTCTTCGCAAGGGTGTGGAGGTTCCTCATGCCAGCATGCCCAAGCCTTCGATGCCAAAGCCAGCATTCCGAAGCTTTTGCAAGAAGACATACTGCAAGTTGTGGCCCTGCTGAGAAATCTACCACATACAAATCATCTTTCCGATACCCTTCAAACACTAGAGACTTGTCAGATTCCATTAGTACTAGGCAACGATATTTTCCAAACATTACGATCATGTTCAAATCGCAAAGCATTGAGACAGACATTAAGTTGAAGCCAAGGGATTCAACAAGCATGACTTTATCCATGTGTTGATCCTTTGAGATTGCAACTCTACCTAGACCCAATACCTTACTTTTACCAGTGTCAGCAAATGTGATGTGGCTCTTGTCGGATGGACGTAAGGTTGAGTCCATAAGAAGGCTTCTTTTCCCAGTCATGTGATTTGTACATCCACTGTCAATAATCCATTCTGAAGACTTTGAAGACGCTGGTGTCGTACCCTACAGTGCAGTTAGGGGGATAGGCTTCACGAAGAGAATTGTGAAGCAAAAACATTTGACGAACCAGTGGGTTATGAAAACTTAGATCCAGATTAGGACTAATAGGAAGAGTAGCATGCGATTCAGGAACGAAGTACATAATGATGCCATTCGGGCATTTTATCTTGCGCCCTACAAGATTTTTAAGGTCCCCAGCAATAGCGTCAGAAGATTTTGTTTTTCTGCTGGAGACCTTTCCCTGCAAAAGAGAGTTAAGCTTTCTTAACCACCCACATCTTCAAGGGTGGCTTAGAAGCAATAAGTCTAAGTGCAGCATCTGAGAATTTTGGCTTTGAAGCCTTAGCAAACAGTTTTGCAGGTGGACAATAATACTCATAGGAATAAGCATAATAATTTTTGGTCATATGAACATGATGGTTCGATGAACCGCTCTCATATTCATATGCCTGAGTATGGTTTCCCTGCAAAACATTTGCGTTAGTGTGACTCAGGTGAGTCCTCTGATTGTATGAAGCCTTTGGACCGTATGAAGCCTTTGGTCTGAGGTTTGTCTTCTTCAAGTGAGGTGTCATGAAGACATTCACAGGAAGATTTTCCAGACACTTTTTCAGAACCCAGATCTTCTTCATAGGCGGTCCATTCCTGCAGTTAGTACCAATGTACCTGGCAAACACTTCACCATTCTGATTCTTAAATAGTTTATAGTTTGCATCAAAGGATTCATCAATGATAATGGGGTTAGCACAAGTGAAGCCAGATAAATTGGATGGATCTGCTGAAAGTTCCTTTGCAGCAACCCATGTGGTTTTGGGGTACTGCTCAGGTTTCCAGTAAGAGCCATCTGCATTTATTTTCCTTGCGAACCCAACACCCTCTTTCCTAGGGTTTCGATTCAGAATCTGCTTCTTGAGGACATCACATAAAGTCTGATGTCCTTTAAGACTTTTGTACATCCCTGTTTCAAGCAATGTCTTCTACCTAGCATTCTCATCAGCAATAGCAGTGGTATCCTCAGCAGAGGGGTTAGTTACCACATCAACAGTTGAAGATATTGCAACAGCAGTAGCAGTGGAACATTTAGCAACAAAAGTAGCATTATCACGCTCAATGCATTTAAGACATGGTGGTTCAAATCCTTCCTGAGCGGAACTGATCTGTTCGGCGCGAAGTGACTCGTTTTCCTTTTGAAGATCTTCATGAGCCGCTCTCAATTTCTCAAGTTCTTGCTTCCTTTGAAGATAATCATAGGAAAGCTTTTCATGAGTTGTTGAGAGAGTATCAAGACGATCTTCAAGTTCCTGATACTTAACGTGAAGATTTTTTATGTCTTCAATTAAGGATTCAGATCGAGTCATTTCAGCACCCAACAGGTCATCGCTTCTGTCTAACAGTTTTTGAATATGTTCCATAGCTTTCTGTTGTTTAGTTGCAATTTTAGCAAGTGTTCTGTAGCTGGGTTTTGAATCACAGTCAGAGTCATCGTCACTAGATGTTTGATAGCGAGTAGTGCGTGTGTTTACCTTGGCACCGCGTGCCATGAAGCAGTAGGTAGGAGTGGAGTCGTTCTTGTCATTTGCGTCGGTGTCGGTGATGCAGTCATTGTCTTCAGTGTTGAAGATGGACTTGGCGACGTATGCTGTTGCCAGACTCGCAATGCCAGAATCAGACTCCACCTCTGCCTCCTCAGAAGCGGACTCCTCCTCTGAATCCATTTCCTTGCCAACAAACGCACGTGCTTTGCCAGATGAGCTCTTCTTGTGTGATGAAGACTTTGAGGAAGACTTGGAAGAAGACTTTGAGTATTTCTTCTTCTTCTTGTCGCCAGAATCATATTCCTTGCTCTTCTTCTTCCTTCTGTTCTCATTGTCCCACTATGGACACTCAGAGATGAAGTGTCCAGTTTTCTTGCACTTGTGACATGTTTTCTTCTTGTAGTCATGAGCAGAAGCTTCATCATTCCTTGAGCTTGATCGTGAAGATTTTCTGAAGCCTTTCTTCTTGGTGAATTTTTGGAACTTCTTCACTAGCATTGCAAGTTCCCTTCCAATGTCTTCAGGATCATCAGAACTGCTGTCAGATTCTTCTTCAGATGAGGAAACAACTTTTGCCTTCAAGGCATGAGTTCGCCCATAGTTTGGACCGTAGATATCTCTTTTCTCAGAAAGCTGAAACTCATGTGTGTTGAGCCTCTCAAGTATGTCAGACGGATCGAGTGTCTTGAAATCAGGACGTTCTTGAATCATCAGGGCTAGGATGTCAAATGAACTATCAAGTGATCTCAGGAGCGTCTTGACGACTTCATGTTTGGTGATCTCAGTGGCGCCGAGGGCTTGAAGCTCATTTGTGATGTCAGTGAGCCGGTCAAATGTGTGCTGGGCATTCTCATTGTCATTTCGCTTGAAGTGGTTGAAGAGGTTGCGAAGAACACTGATTCTTTGATCTCTCTGGGTTGAGACGCCTTCATTGACCTTGGAGAGCCAGTCCCATACCAGCTTGGATGTCTTCAAGGCACTCACACGGCCATACTGTCCTTTTGTCAGATGACCAGAGATGATATTTTTGGCAGTAGAGTCCAGTTGAGTGAACTTCTTGACATCAGCAGTAGTGACACCTTCTCCAGCCTTCGGAACGCCGTTCTCGACGACATACCATAGGTCGACGTCAATGGCTTCAAGATGCATGCGCATCTTATTCTTCCAGTAGGGATATTCAGTTCCATCAAAGACGGGGCACGCAGCGGAGACTTTGATTATCCTTGCAGTCGACATAGCTAAAACTCCAGGTGGTTAAACCAAATCACACAGAACAAGGGAGCACCTTGCTCTGATACCAATTGAAAGTGCATTATATCGACTAGAGGCGGGGGGGGGGTGAATAGGCGATTTTTATGAAAGTCTTCAAAACGTGGGAGTTATGAAGATAAACAGTGAAGACTTTGCCTATTACTATGCAGGGGAAGTTAGATTACACTAGGCAAGCCATGGTCAAGTATTCAATAGAGTGAAAGCACAAAGACAAACAGCTGCAGTGTAATAAGGATCAGGTAGGAAGAAGTTATGAAGCCAAACAGATCATACATTCACGTTGTGAAGACAAAAGATAGAGCAAGCATGCAATGGCTTCACAATGAGTAACAGTAAGAAAAAGGAAGTGAATATGAAACCAGTGACACGTTGAATACAATGATGTGTTGGACCAGTTCCAGTTGTTGTGACAACTGTACGTCTGGTTGGAGCGGCTAGGTATTTAAACCTTAGGACACACAGTCCCGGACACACAGTCCCGGACACCCAGTCCTGAACACGCAGCTCAGGACACCAAGTCCTCACCGTATTCTCCTTGAGCTAAGGTCACTTAGTCCTCGCCCAATCACTCTGGTAAGTCTTCAAGGTAGACTCCCAAACCTTCACAGACTTCGTTCACTGGCAATCCACAATGTCTCTTGGATGCTCTGAACGCGACGCCTAACCGTCTGGAGGATTCACAGTCCTCAAGTGTAATAAGTCTTCAGAACACACAGACAAGAAGACTTAAGTGATGCCCAATGTTCTCTGGCTCTGGGTGGTTAGGGCTTTTCTCCTCGCTAGGAATTTTCTCTCAAAGGCTTCGAGGTGGGTTGCTCTCAAACGACAAAAGCCGTGCACTGAAATCTGAGCAGCCAACTGTTTATGGTTGTGGGGGTGGGCTATTTATAGCCACTTGGCAACCCGACCTGATTTGTCCAAAATGACCCTGGGTCACTAAGGAACTGACACGTGTCGCAATGGTCAGATTTCAAACTCTCATGGCAACTTTACTTGGGCTACAAGCAAAGCTGACTTGTCCGGCTCTGGACAAGATTCGCTCTCATTGTCTTCACTCGAAGACATAGGTTTTTGGATTAGGCATCACTTCAGTCATTCTGACTGGTCCTCCTGGACCCCACTTAACAGTACGGTGGTTCCTATGACTCAGCACAAAGGAAAAAGAACTACGAAAGATCTAAGTCTTCGAGCTCCATTGGCTTCATAACGTGTCTTCTTTTGTCATAGTCTTCCATGTGAATATCTTCATATACCACCTTTGGCTTCAATGTCTTCATACATTTTTAGGGGTCATCTCTGGTAGTAAAACCGAATCAATGAGGGACTTCTACCTGTGTTATCCTGCAATTCTCACAAACACATTAGTCCCTCAACTAGGTTTGTCGTCAATACTCCAAAACCAACTAGGGGTGGCACTAGATGCACTTACACTACACGTTGCTGTTCAAAGTTTATAAGATTATATTTACAAAGTCCCTGCTCATTATTGCACAATGACCCGGCCCTTGGGGGCTACACTGGTTGAAGTTTTTATGAGCATCAAGCAATTACAAGTCCCAGGTTGCTGCAAGCATGACAACCTGGCACTTGGGGGCTACATATGTGGAATACTCAATTCTGACTAGTGACTGGGATGAACAATATGGATTTCTTCAAAATTGGTAGTATTTATATTGAAGCAAGTCTTAATCCATCACTTTGTTCTGCTCAAGACTTGGGGGCTACAAGTATTATATTATTATCGAAGAAATATTTTCAAATTCTCTGTTTGAGCAAACCAGATTGACCCGGCATCACCAATCATTATGACCCTGTGGCTGCAATCCGGCGTAATCAATAATCATGAACCGGCGTTGTGAACCGGCGTTGGCAACAATCATGACCCGGAATTATCAGTTTTTATAACCCAACAATGGTGGTAATCATAAACCGGCAAGTTCTACATCTTCAAGCCGGATGAATATCAGATGAGTATTTCAAGACAAATATTTCTTAAGCCGGCGCTTTGGAAGCCGACTCAAGTGGATTATTCTTCACAATATTTCTCTATGAGAAACCAATGACAGCAAATTGAGTATGAAGCTGGCTCATTGGCCTGGATTTTCTAGAAGAAGGAAATGACAAGGAATTAAGGATGATCAGGTGGCGGTTTACAAGAATTCTTAACACGGAGCATAATCTGTCAAGTTTGTTCTTGTGTTTGTTTTACAAGATCAGTTTAACATGGATAAATCCAAATTAAACTAGGGGCTAATGTCGGGGATATACCCCGCGGCGTAAACCGGCCGGAAGTATAACCCGGCTGACTTGGCGGTTTACTTGAGACCTGGTTTACACTTGGTGATTCACTGGCGACCTGCCCTGACCTGGCGGTTTACAAGAAACCCGCCGGAACATTATGACACACTGGTGACCCGGCGGACGGGTCAGATGAATGACAAGGCCCAGAAGGCCAGTTTATATTAATGGTGGGCCGGTTTAAGAAGAAAGGCATGAGGAATATTTACCTTACAAGGAGTTAATACCCGAACTTGTATCCGGTTTGTATTAGAAGGTAGACTAGTCCTAATCCTAATAGGACTCCACATGTAACCCGCCCCTTCAACATATATAAGGAGGGGCAGGGCACCCCAAGAGGGACAAGATTCACAAGTTCCACAAGTTGGACAAGTTAGGTTTAGACAATAGCTCTCAAGATAGAGCACTCTTGTAACCGTGATCATCATCATCAATATCAATGAAGCAGGATGTAGGCTTTTACCTCCACCGTGAGGGGCCGAACCTGGTTAAAACATCGCGTCTCTCATCCCGCTCAACCCCTCTCAAGCTACCACATAGATGCGTTGGCCTCGCGACTAAGTCCTGACACTAAGGACATCTGCTGTGACAATTCCACGACACTTTCGACGCGACAAAACTTATGACACGCTCCCCAAGAGCTATTTTTGGCCCAAGATGTTTCGTGATGTCGTCCGCTTCACCAAAAGATGCTCTAGATGTTGCAAAGCTAAGTCACAATCTCAAACCCATGATTTACATATGCCTTTACCTATTCCACACCAACCTTGGGAAGACATTAGCATGGACTTTGTGCTTGGATTGTCTAGGATTCAAAACGGCAAGGACTTCATATTTGTTGTGGTGGACCGATTCTCTAAAATGGCTCATTTTATCCCATGCAACAAGATAGACGATGCTTCACATGTTGCCAATATCTTTTGTATGGAAATATTGCGTCTACATGGAATACCAAGGACAATTGTCTCGGACCGCGACGTCAAGTTTTTGAGTTACTTTTGGAAGACCTTATGCGCCAAGCTTGGAATCAAGCTACTCTTCTCCACGGCTTACCATCCTCAAACCGACGGCCAAACGGAGGTGACGAACCGAACACTCTCCACTCTACTACGCGTCTTGATCAAGAAGAACACCAAGGAGTGGTAGGAGTGTCTACCAATCGCCGAGTACGCCTACAACCGTGCAAGACATTCGGCTACCGGCAACTCCCCCTTCGAGGTCGTCTCTGGTTTCAACTCGTTGTCCCCATTGGAAATTCTTCCTCTTCCACTACAAGAGAGCATCAACATGGACGCGAGCAACCGAGTGAACCACCTCAAGAAGATGCATGAAGATACAAGGCAAACCATCGAGCGCCAAGTACAACAACTCATGACCAAGCTCAACACCCACAAGTCTCCAATGGTGTTCCAACCGGGTGACCTAGTTTGGGTACATCTCCGCAAGGACCGTTTCCCCAAGGAGCGCAAGTCCAAGCTCCTTCCACGAGCTGATGGTTCATTCAAGGTACTCGCACGCTACAACGACAACGCCTACAAGGTCGACATTCCATGAGATAAGTACAATGTGAGCGCACATTCAACGTCAAAGACTTGGCCAAGTACCATGGTGATGAAGATCATGATCCGTGAACGGATCTCTCCCAAGGGGGGAGATGATGCGGAGCATCCTTCCATCATCCCCATGGACTCTACACCAATACATCAAGCCCCACGTGAACCTGTGGCAAGAGCTAGAGCTCGTGCTTTGGAAACCGAGGTGAACTCCTTCCTACTTAACTTGCATACGGATACGAACGGAACATTGTTGCTACCTCACCAAAATATGTTATGTCTCATTAGGTACAAAGAGGAACACCACCAAGAGGCTCAGGAGCATCTACAAGGAGAAGACGGACCCCCCCCCAAGGCCACGCGGACCAAGACGGAGTGCAACAGCAGCAACACAGGATGTCCCAGGCGACCCCATGTGCACGGGTCCCCGAGACCGCATGCCCACGGACTATCCAGGGAGTTGGCACTGGAGCACCCAATGTGCACGAGCCTGTACCGTGCCCACGTGACCCCCGTGCGCACGGGCCTCCCAGGATGGCCAGCTGAGATCTCCGGTTCAAGCCCCTCTTCATCCACTTTGACCCCAAGCCTATATAAACCATACCTAGGGTTATGTTGAGGGTTAGCAAAGTATTTTAGAACACAAAGAGGGCTTTGCTCATCTTCCTCCTTTTGGAAATCTAGACCTCCTCTTGGAGTTTCTCCTTTTGGAGATCAAGCCCTCCTTCTTGGCGAAGATCCTCTTGGATTCAAGACCTCACCTTGTGGGAAGAACTTTACCCTAGTGCTATTTTCCTTGAATTGTTCATGTAATCTTGTGGATCTCTTGTGTGCTAATCTACTGGATGTGATATTTGGGTTTGTTTGAGTGATTTGTGTTCTTGTGTTCTCGAGTCTTCTTCCTCTTTCCCCCCTCCAAGTGTGAAAAGATCCCCTCTAGGGTTTCACCCTACAACAATGAGTCTTGCATAAAGTAAGCAATTTGTGGAAATTGTACGCAAGCATGGAAGTCACCGAAAGAATCAAGGTATTTGGTTTGAACGAAAGTTCAATGCCAATATAGTTGAGTGGGAAGAAGATCAATACCCCAAGACAAAGTTTGTTCCACAACAAGAAAAGTATGGTCCTACTTCTTTCCAAGGGACACAAGCTGAAGATGATCTTCCACCACAAGACCAAAAGCAAAAAGGGAAGGACATGCTTCAAGACGAGATTGATGCATTTGAAGAAGCTCCTAAGGCCTTGGTCAAGTGGGTTCCCAAGACTACATCAAGTTCCACTTCATCAAGTACGACTACAACTCCAAGGATTCCCATCAGGATGATGTGGATCCCGAAGAAGAAGAACTAGAGAGTTCTTAAGGGTGACTCTGCCAACATACTTCACTCATATCTTTTTGGCAAGGACAAGTGCAAACAACCTCCACATCTTGCACTAGTTCAAGGAGTCACAAACCCTCTTGTTGGTAAGACAAGGGACAAGGTAACCTAATTCTTTCATGGACATCATCTTGTGTGTACATCACTCTATGTCTATGGATATCCTTGTTTGTTCCTCATGGGACTAACCCGTATAGGTATTGCAAGTGCAACTCACTCCAATGGATTGCTCCAAATGATCTACATCAACATCGAGCATCCACATCTTCAACACCTACATGAAGTCATTATCGACAAAACCCAAGGTTAGTTCATCCCTCTTACGGGGGATATCACATCTAGGGGAGCTTTACTCTAATCAACTGAGCTAAAGCAACTCTAAAGGTGTGAGCACAACAACTCTTTATGTAAAAGTGGTAACCCCACTTGTGCTTAAACGATGAGTATGACCTATGATCAAATGTTCTCATTTGACTCCTCAGTCAATATACTCATATATAGTGACCTAGTCATCGCCAATTGCTTGATAGATGCTAGAGTGTTTGTGCATGCTTTACCACATATTTCATTTTCCATTTTATTGTGTGAGCATGTTGCTTGCATATTTTACTCATTCAAGGACATCCACTTGTTGTTTTGATTGTTTGGAGTTTTCTCTTTTGCCAAGTGGATGGACAAGAATGACTAAGAACCTCCTCTAGCTATCTATGCTTTTCTCGTGTCAAACTCTATTCATGCTACATCACAAAGTTTGATCAAGTCAGATTCAAACCACACAGTGTGAGGAGCACTCGGAGTCCCCGATTCGCCATAGGCTTAAACTTCCAAAACCGCTTTGTGCATTTCGGTATGACCAAGTCATCCACTTCGGTCACACCGAGTTCACCAAGTTGATCTAGGTTTTCCATCTCGGTGCAACCAATTTGAACTTTTTGGCCACACCGAGTTGCAGTAACCGCTTGTGATTTTGCATCTCGGTGCCACCGAGTTGTTCCACTCGGTCACACCGACAGGGTCGGGATATATATACCCACGGGTAAGAATTTGGAAATTTGTTCAAACCTCCTCAGCCCACGCATATCCTGCTCTGCCTCCTCGGGTCTCCAGATCATCTTATCGCCGCCAGCGACCTCCCGCCGCTGGTTTCCATCGCCGTCAACGGAATTCTGCTCCACCGTTGTCGCCGTAGCGAACTCCCGCCGAACTAGGGTATGGGTTCGATACTTTGTGCTATTTCCTTACTCTGATTCCTAGCACATTGCTTTGCCATGATCATTACCACGTATGAAAACAATCTATCCATAGAAAACATCCTTTAGGTTAGGTCTGACTCGAAAATTTAGGGTTAGGTTTCCACTGAATTCATCTCGGACCGATTGAGTTGTATAAATCGGTCTCACCGATTTGTCTTAGGCCATTGCACATGCGTTTTCGGTCTGACCGAAAATTGCAACTCGGGGCGACCGAGTTCAACTCTCTGTGTAACCCTGGCAATCTCGGTGCCACCGAACTATGACTCGGTCTGACCGACTTCACTAGTTTAGGTTCCAAAAGTTGCTTCGGTATCACCGAGTTTATCAAATCAGTAGCTCCAAAATGATTTCTGTGGAGAACTAATACTAAGTTTTTGACTCATTTGTTTTTGCAAAAACTCCTCACTTTGTGATGCTCATCTATTCTACCTCATCTGTATCTATTCACAGGGTTTGCTGTCAGTTTGCTTACCAAGATGTCTGACCAAAGTGACAGCCAAAACAGATCTGAAGGGCCAGTGCAATTGAGTGAGGGCACTAGTCCCTCAAGTACCTCAGATGATGGCAGCAGGAGCACTCCCAGTAATTTGCCAAAGGCAGCCACCAGGTCAAGGAAGAAGAAAACCTCAGATTCTGAAGATGAGGACTATGTGGCCACTGAAGAGGAAGTCACCTCTAAGAACAAGGTGCTAAAGAAAGAGTATGGTACTGCTGTGACAACCAAGCCAGGGTTGCATAAGAAGGCACCTGCAAAAAAGGATTCCTATGTCTAAGGCCAGAGCCTCCACTCAAGAAACTATGGAGTTCACTCTTTAACCAAAAGAGGCTGGAGATGGCAAGAAGAGGAAGGAGAGGGTCAAGAAGACCACTGCCAGAGTGCTTGGTAGATCCTCCATCATGAGAGAGCTAGAAGAATATGAAGCAGAAGAGGATGCTGAGTCGAGGGCTGCCACATCAAAGCCCAAAACTGCTCCCAAAGCAACAGCTCAAGCTCAGAAGCCTTCTAAGCCCAAGAGAAGCACCAGAAACATTCCTGCTGAAGAGAAGAACAAGGCCCAGTGCCTAAAGTCGAAGAAGAAGATGATGAAGCCCAAGTGCTGAGAAAACTGAAACCCAAGATTCTAGATCACAATGATGCTCATCTAGTGGCTGAGGACATGCTCATCAGAAAGGATGCCGGATTGAGACTTTGCAGGCAGTCTGATCCATATGCTATAAGGAGGAGAACTATAGTGGACTATAGGTTCCACACCAAAGAACAACAAGACTTCTATGAGACCATTCTGCTTGACAAAAAGCCAATTGTCAGTGATATGTGATGGGTCGATTGGGAATTTATTGATGAGAATGAGGATCACTTCATAGGTGTACATGAAAGCTTCAAAGCTTGTGGAGTTGACAAGTTTGTTGAACAGAAGCTCACAAAATGGAATGATGAGCTAATCATGCAATTTTACTCCACTGCTAATTTCTATCCAGATGGGACGATAGTGTGGATATCTGAAGGTACAAGGTACCAATCAACTGTAGATGAATGGTCCAAGTTGATTAATGCCCCAGAAGAGCAAGAGGATGATTTGGATGTGTATGCCAAGAAGAAGAAGGACCACAACACAATGGCAAATATGTACAAGGAGATCCCCGATAAAGCTTTGGAGACACACAAGCTTGGATCTATGCACTATTTGTTGTCTGTTCTTCCCACTAACAACACCATCTTAAGGCATACTTTGTTACCCAAATCTAGAGATCACAAGATGATAAGGGGACATTCCATCAACTTGGTGCAAATCTTTGATGTACCACAAAAAGTCAAGGTCATGAGTCCGATTGTGGAGACAATCAAGAGGACAGCTGCTGACCAGAAAAGATCTTGTGGGTATGCTCCACACATTCAGGTGCTCATCAACTCAAATATGGGCACAGGTACTTACTTGTTGGATAAGGAGCATTTAGCCATATACCCAGATTTTGAAGATAATGATGTTGTAATGAATGAGAATGAACCTTCATTAGCGCAATCACAAGAGAAGAGAGCCAAGGCAAAGGAAGAAAAGGCTGCAAGGATGCCAACTGCTGAGGAAGCATCTCAGGTGTTCCTGAAGAGAAAACAAGATCAATTGGGTTATCTGATACAAGCAACATTGAGGATTGATAAGGGCTTGTCCACCCTGGCTCATAATCGAGAGAGCTTGGAAAGGATTATTGAGACAAAATTATATGATCTTGACCTCAAGGTGACTGAGATACAGACTGCAGTTGAGCAGCTCTAGGAGGAAGCTGAGGAAAGGAGAGGAAGGGAAAATACGGATGCTTTTTAGCGTGTGCTAAGGAGTCAGAGGTCAGCTGCAGTGCCATTATCAGATATAAGAGCTACTTCATCTACATCAGCAACAACTTCAGTACCACCTCCAGCACCTGCTCCACCAGCTCCAACATCATCCACCAAGCCTTCGTCCTTGGAGTTCTCTCTACACGACCTCCCAAAGAACAAGCTTGAGAGACGCATAGCACTATGCATTTTTGTCTTTTTGGTAACTTGTTGCCAAAGGGAGATAAATGTATAGATCATAGGCTTCGAGAGAGTGTGTTTTGCTTCTTTGTCTCTCTTGTTTTTGGTTGAACTTTTTTGGGTGCTTGGTTAATACTCTATGTCCTTGTGTGAGATACTTGTATGATCATGTGTTTGATCATATGCTACCTTAATGCTTGCTTGGATGGCATTCTCTTTTACTTCCTTATATGGCCATCCACTTTGCTTGGTGATGAGTGCATGTTTTAATTCATATCATTTTGAGTGCTCCACCAAGATGTATGTGACATGAAAGAGTGAACCATGATCCTAATCGACTGTGCATTTGCGTTCAAAAGCAAATCTTAAATAGTGCACAAATTTAGGGGGAGCTCTTGCTTATCACATACTTCTCAAAACAATGATGTATTTCGATCTTATTATCATTTGTTGAAGCTTTGATCTATATGTTGTCATCAATTACCAAAAAGAGGGAGATTGAAAGTGCAACTATCCCTGGGTGGTTTTGGTAATTATTAACAACACATAGCTCATTGAACTAATACTATTTCAAGATGATCATTTCAGAAAGTTCAATGATTAGGATGGCGTGGATTAAGAATGTGGACCCCTCAAAATGCTAAGGCCACATATTTGCTCAAGCTCAAGACTCTACCTTTTTCATTTTAGTGATCCAAGATCACATTGAGTCCATAGGAAAAGCCAATACTATTAAAAGGGGGTGAGGTGTTTCTTAATGGCTTACTTGCTCAAAATGCTTAGGGATATGCTCTAAAAACCCTCAACCACTTTCTCATATCCACATATGTCCCAAACCAAAAAGTCAAACTCGGCTCCACCGAAATGTTCTATCCGGCGCCACAGAGTTCACTTGAAATAGCCACTATCAGAAACCCTAGTCATATTGGTCGTACCGATAGGGATCTTGGTCTCACCTAGATGGGATTGCAAACTCTCTGTTTCCCTTTGTAACATCTCGGTCCAACCGAGATGAGCGATCGGTCCCACCGAGTTCGCAATGCAAACTCTCTGTTTACCTTTCGTAACGTTTCGGTCTCACCGAAATGAGCGATTCGGTCCCACCGAGTTTGCCTGACCAACTCTCTGGTTAGCTTATTACGAAAATCGGTCCCACCGAGTTTCTGTAATCGGTCTCACCGAGATTACGTTATGCCCTAACCCTAGTCAATCGATCCCACCGAGTTGACATGTCGGTCCCACCGAAAATCCTAACGTTCTCATTTTGAACTGAATTGGTTCCACCGAGTTTTCTGATCCGGTCCTACCGAGTTTGGTGAATTGTGTGTAGCGGTTAGATTTTGTGTGGAGGCTATAAATACCCCTCCACCCACTCTTCACTTGTGGAGAGAGCCATCAGAACATGCCTACACTTCCAACGTTCATTTTCTGAGAGAGAACCACCTACTCATGTGTTGAGACAAAGATATTCCATTCCAACCATATGTCTTGATCTCTAGCCATCCCCAAGTTTCTTTCCACTCAAATCATCTTTCCACCAAATCCAAATTACTGAGAGAGAGTTGAGTGTTGGGGAGACTATCATTTGAAGCAAAAGAGTAAGGAGTTCATCATCAACACACCATTTATTACCTTTTGGAGAGTGGTGTCTCCCAGATTGGTTAGGTGTCAGTTGGGAGCCTCTGTCAAGATTGTGGAGTTGAACCAAGGAGTTTGTACGGGCAAGGAGATCGCCTACTTCGTGAAGATCTACCTTAGTGAGGTAAGTCCCTCGTGGGTGATGGCCATGGTGGGATAGACAAGGTTGCTTCTTCCCTTCGTGGGTAGAGCCCTCCGTGGACTTGCGCAACTGTTACCCTTCGTGGGTTGAAGTCTCCATCAACGTGGATGTAAGATAGCACCACCTATCGGAACCACGCCAATAATCTCTGTGTCTACATGGCGTTTGCTCCCTCCAAACTCCTCCCTTTACCTTCAGGTGCAATGTTTTACAGTTCGTTGCTATACTCTTAGACTTGCATGTGTAGGTTGATTGCTTGACTTTTGCTAAGTTGTTAAAATCTGCCAAGACTTAAAATTGGGAAAAAGATAGATTTTATTTGGTCAAGTACTCTAATCACCCCCCTCTAGACATAATTTCGATCCTACAGATTATAAAGATGCTCTACAGGTGTCTCCGATGGTGTTTGTTGATTTGGCATAGATCGAGATTAGGATTTGTCATTCCGTCTATCGGAGACGTATCTCTGGGCCCTCTCGTTAATGCTCATCACTATAAGCCTTGCAAGCAATGTGACTAATGAGGTGATGGAGACCATGCAGGATGGAGGACAGTCAGTGGGAGCGGCGGTGGCAATCTTCGATGACTACTATCACTATGCTTGTGATTTTATCATGACTAAATTCGAACATTGTAATAGAGAGGCAAATAAAGTAGCACATGAACTTGCTAGATTAGCTAGATTTTTTTCAACTTCGGATTGGTTTGAGGAGCCTATTAGTGAAATTATAATGTTTCTCACAAACGATGTATTGGTTATTGCTAATGAATAAAATTTCATTTTATTTAAAAAATGTGACTAATGAGTTAGTTGCTGGATGATGCATTACAAAACGAGTAAAGAGACTTGCCGGTAATGAGAATGAATTACGTATGGTGATAACGACGATGGAATCTCGGGCAAGTAACATACCGATGACAAAGGGAACAACGTATGTTGTTATGCAGTTTGACCGATAAAGATCTTCGTAGAATATGTAGGAGCCAATATGAGCATCTAGGTTCCGCTAGTTACTGACCAGATATGAGTCTCGGTCGTGTCTACATACATCTTGAACCCGTAGGGTCCGCACGCTTAACGTTCGATGATGATTTGTATTATGAGTTTATGTGATTTGATGACCGAAGGTTGTTCAGAGTTCCGGATGAGATCACGGACAAGACGAGGAGTCTCGAAATGGTCGAGAGGTAAAGATTCATATATTGGAAGGATATATTCGGACATCGGAAAGTTTTCGAACGATTCGGGTATTTTTTGGAGTACCGGGGAGTTACGGGAATTCGCTGGGAGAAGTAATGGGCCTTATTGGGCTTTAGTGGAGAGAGGGGAGAAGTGCCAAGAGGGGGCGCGCGCCTCCCCTTGCCCAAACTGAATTGTACAAGGGGTGGGGGCATGGCCCCCTTTCCTTCTTCCTCTCCCTCTGTTTCCTTCTCTCCTACTCCGAATAGGAAAGGGAATCCTACTAGGACTTGGGAGTCCTACTATGCTTGGCACGCCCCCTAGGTCGGCCGCCTCCTCCCTCCCTCCTTTATATACGGGGAAGGGGAGCACCCCAAAGGCACGCAAGATTTGTCTTAGCCCTGTGCGGTGCCCCCTCCACAGTTACACACCTCGGTCATATCATCGTAGTGCTTAGGCGAAGCCCTGCACCGGTAACTTCATCATCATCGTCACCACCCTATCGTGCTGACGAAACTCTCCCTCGGCTTCAACTGGACCAAGAGTTCGAGGGACGTCACTGAGCTGAACGTGTGCAGATCGCGGAGGTGCCGTGCGTTCGGTACTTGATCGGTTGGATCGCGAAGACGTTCGACTACATCAACCGCATTACTTAACGCTTCCGTTTTCGGTCTACGAGGGTATGTAGACACACTCTTCCCTCTCGTTGCTATGCATCTCCTAGATAGATCTTGCATGATCATTGGAATTTTTTTGAAATACTGTGTTCCCCAACAGTATCCACTATGTTTTAAGATTGATGTTGCTATGACTTTGCTATGCCTAATGCTTGTCACTAGGGCCCGAGTGCCATGATTTCATATATGAACCTATTATGTTTTCATGAATATATTTGTGTTCTTGATACGATATTGCTAGTTATAGTCACCTACTACGTGTTATGATCCAGCAACCCCGGAGTGACAATAGTCGGGACCACTCCCGGTGATGACCGTAGTTTGAGGAGTTCATGTATTCACTAAGTGCTAATGCTTTGGTCCGGTACTCTATTAAAAGGAGGCCTTAATATCCCTTAGTTTCCAATAGGATCCCACTACCATGGGAGGGTAGGACAAAAGATGTCATGCAAGTTCTTTTCCATAAGCATGCATGACTATATTTGGAATACATGCCTACATTACATTGATGAACTGGAGCTAGTTTTGTGTCACCCTATGTTATAACCTTTGCATGATGAATGCCATACGACATAATTATCCATCATGGATCCATTGCCTACGAGCTTTTCACATACTGATCTTTACTTAGTTACTTTTCCGTTGCCATTGTTACGATTGCTACAAAACTGCTACTGTTACTTTTGCCACTGTAACTGTTACTTCCATACTACTTTGTTACTAAATACTTTGTTGTAGATATTAACTCTTTCAGGTGTGGTTGAATTGAAAACTCAGCTGCTAATACTCAAGAAATATTCTTTGGCTCCCCTTGTGTCGAATCAATAAATTTGGGTTGAATACTCTACCCTCGAAAACTGTTGTGATCCCCTATACTTGTGGGTTATCACATCCCACTTCGGTGTCAACTTGTTTGTACCCTTGGTAGACTGAATGCGCCTAAGGAGAAGGTCACCTTTCTCAAAACATCGACCATGAACCTTGCGGCTATGATAGCGATGCAAGGCCTACTAATAGTGCGTAGCACGCGTAGCAGCCCGGAGACGGTTCTCCTCGAGTAGCACATTGTCGTCAGGTCGGTGTTGATCTTGCGCTACTTCGTCACAGGGAAGAACTCGAGGCGACCGGTAAAATGAGATTCATGGGGATAACTGCTTCTGCCCCGTAAACCAGGGAGAAGGGAGTCTGCCCGGTAGCTCGATTTGGTTTTGTTCTAAGGGACGAGAGAACTATCAGCAGCTCATCGATCCACCGCCTGTCGTGCTTCTACAGCGTATCGAAGGTTCTTGTCTTGAGTCCTCGCAGCACTTCAGCATTCGCCCTCTCAATTTGCCCATTGCTCCTGGGATGTGCAACAGAGGCAAATGAGATCTTGCATCTAAGGGCATGAACAGATTGCATGAAGGAGCGGCTCGTGAATTGGGTGCCGTTGTCGGTAATAAGCCTTGCTGGAACTCCAAAACGACACACCAATTCTTTCAACAACTTGATAACTGTCGGAGGAGTCACCTTTCTCACGGCAGTCACATCCGGCCACCTTGTAAACTTGTCGATGGCAACGAACAAGAATTCAAAGCCCCCGATTGCTCGGGGGAAAGGGATGAGGATATCGTGCCCCCAAACCGAAAATGGCCATGATATAGGGATTGTCTGAAGAGCTTGGGCAAGCAAGTGGATGTTCTTGGAATGGAACTGACAGCTTCACACTTAGTGACTAGCTCGACCGCATCTTGGAGGGTTGTGGGCCAACAGAATCCTTGCCGGAATGCTTTCCCAAGTAGTGCCCTTGATCCAATGTAGGAGCCGCACATGCCTTTGTGTATTTTAGCCAGTAGTTCCTTTCCTTCTTCCCGGTAGACACACTTCAATTTCACACCGTTGGGCCTCCTTCTATACAGTGTGTCAGAACTGTTACATACTAGCCCTCCGGGCTATTCTTTCAGCTTCATCTTGGTTGCTGGGAAGCTCTCCAGTTTGGAGGAAGTGGACTATGTGCCTTGCCCAAATTGGAGCCTGGGGCTCGGCAACGAGGACTAGCGGCACCTCCTCAAATGCGGGGGCATGTTCCTCATTCACGGGGTCCATGCGCCCAGCTGGAGGGTGCGGTCCGGCAAGTGGCGAGGAGTTGTTGTCGGCAAGGTCTCTACTAGGAGCAGGCGCTCTACCGGGAAAGGCTTACCGGAGTCCAATTTTCTCCTTTTCCGGGCCATTGTTGTTGGGGATACGGAGGGTTGAGTAAGATGGAGAACAAAAGTCCCTGCTTCCATAGGAAGCTTCAGTGTAGCACACTTTGACAGATGATCAACTATGTTGTTTTCCGCACAGGGTACGTGCTCTGTTTTCAATCCGTCAAAGCGTTCCTCCAACCTCCTCACTTCCTCGACGTATGCCTCCATCAATGGGCTTTGGTACTCCTTGTTGATTTGTCTCACCACAAGATGTGAATCTCCTCGAGTGACCAGATTCTTCATTCCCAATTCTGCGGCAATCCTGAGGTTGGCAAGGAGCCCTTCATACTCTGCTGTATTGTTGGTTGCATCTTCCCAGGCAAAATGCATCTGGACGATGTACTTCAAGTGCTCCCCGGAGGGGGCAACAAGAAGCACACCAACTCCTGCACCTTGCAGGGAAAAGGCACCGTCGAAATACATAATCCATTCTTGGGGCGATTCCTTGCCAGGGATAACTGTCTCTGGCACTTCCTCATTAGGGGTTGGCGTCCATTCTGCAGTAAACTCTGCCAATGCCCTACTCTAGATTGTTGATGTGCTCTCAAATTTCAAACCAAAACTGGATAACTACAAAGCCCACTCCACTATTCTGCTAGTAGCCTCAGGGTTTTGGAGTACCGTTTGCAGCGGGAAACGAGTGACAACCGTGATCTCATGGGCTTGGAAGTAGTGGCGCAGTTTCCTTGAGGCCATGATGAGACCAAAGATCAAGTTTTTCATGTGAGATTACCTCAATCTAGCCCCCTATAGTAAGGAGCTGACGAAGTATACTGGGCGTTGCACCACTTTCTTCCTTGTCGTGTCTTTGGGGTTACCCTCGCTGTCGGGCTTACTTCTGTCATGATTCTTATCTAACTCTGTCGGTACTTGCTCACTTTCTGCTTCATCGACTTCTTGCTGTGCTACTAAGGATGCACTAACCACTTGGTTGGTTGTCGTTTAGTACAGTAGCAATTGCTCTTGTGGATTGGGAGCAACCAAGGTGGCCACAAAGGACAAGTAGGCCTTCAACTCTTGCAAAGCCGCATCTGCCTCTGGGGTCCACTTCATGGGCCCTGCCTTCTTTAAAATTTTGAATAACGGCAGGGCTTGCTCGGCAGACTTGAGAATGAATATGCTTAGCGCGGCAACTCACTCTGTCAGACGCGTCACATCCTTGACTGACCTTGGTGCTTGGATCTGCTCGATAGCTTTAATCTAAACGGGGTTGGCAAAGAACCCAAGCAGCTTGCCGGAGGGAACGCCAAACACACACTTCTCCGGGTTGAGCTTCAAGTTGATCTTGCACATATTTGCAAATGTCTCCTCCAAATCCTGAATAAGGGTGGCTCTATCCTTGGTCTTGACCACAATATCTTCCATATAAGCTTCGATGTTGTTGTGCAACTGTGGATCGAAACCAATCTGGACTACCCTTGCAAAAGTGGACCCGGCACTCTTTAATCAGAAGGGCATGCGGACAAAACAATACGTACCACATGGAGTGATGAAGGATGTCTTCTCTTCGTCTTCCTTGTACATGAAGATTTTGTGATACCCAGAGCATGCGTCCAGAAAGGAGAGAAAATCACAGCCTGAAGTGGAGTCTACAATCTGACCGATATATGGCAAGGGGAATGGGTCCTTCGAACAAGCTTTGTTGAGATCTGTGAAATCCATGCAAAGCCCCCACTTCCCGTTAGCCATCCGGACTACCACTGGATTTGCCAACCACATGGGTTGTAGCACTCCTTTGACCAAACCAGCTGCTTCAAGTTTCTTGATCTCTTCCGCAATAAACTGCTGCCTCTCCAAGGCTTGCTTCCGGACATTCTGCTTGATGGGTCGGGCGTGTGGGCAAAAAGCTAGGTGATGCTCGATTACCTCCCTAGGAACATCGGGGATATCATATGGTTGCCAAGCAAACAAAGCGATATTTGCCCGCAGGAAGGCAACGAGTGCACTTGCCTATTTGTCATCGAGGGTGGCACTGGTAGTGAAAGTACCATCAATGCCAGCCAGCCCTGCCGGGACCTTCTTCACATGGGGCGAAGTGACCTTGGATTTCTTGCTGTTGGAACTCTTTGACAAGTCATCAATAGACGCAGTGCACTCCGAAGAGACACGCTTCCCGGACTCCTTGCCAGGGTCCCTCCTACCCTTCTTCTTTCCTCTGTCCTCCTTGGCGGGAACTACTGCTGCCGCTGTCTCTGCCGTGACTGCATCCCGGTACATCTTGTCCACGCAAATGATAGCATCCTTCTCGTCTGACGGGATGGTAATGACTCCCATAGGCCCAGGCACCTTCCAGGTATTGTTGGCATAGTGGGATGCCGCCATGAATTTAGCTAGGGCTGGGCGTCCAAGTTTCCCATTGTATGGCAGGGGGAGGTTGACCACATCAAACACAATCTTCTCGGTATGGCAGTTCAGCTCTCCTCCAAACGTTACCGGCAGCGTGATCTTTCCCTTAGGATGGCTCTTGCCGGGATTAACTCCTTGAAACATGCCAGTAACCTTTAAGTCTACCTCTGCTATCTGAAGTTTGCTGATAACTGCTGGGGAGATCAGATTCACCCCGGCTCCGCCATCCACCAACATTTTTGTGACGTTGAGGTTGGGAATTGTTGGGGAGACCAACAATGGCAAACATCATACCGCAGTGGTACAGTCAGGATGATCCTCTTCGTCAAAGAAGATGGGCGTGCGTGACCATTTGAGTGGTTTCTCGGCCCCTGGCACTGGTTCCACGTCATTGACTTCTCACGCCCAACGCTTGAGCTGGCGGTGAGAGGTGTGCAAAGATGCACCCCCGTCAATACACAGGGCGTCAGCGGCCTTCTGAAACTCCTGCTCACTGGTTTCCTCTTATCTCCGTCATCACTCCTATCATCACAGGCTTCCTTCTCTCGACCTCTGGCAGGCTTTCCTTTGCTCCTGAGGGGTTTGCCGAGGTGATTTGTTTCACCGCCTCGGCCCTTACTTCCAGCAACATTCTGACCCTTTTCCTTGTCACGCTTCTCATACTCTGCTCTCTATCTCCTCACGAGCTGCTCAACCTAATAGCACTTTTGAAGGACATGGCCTTTGGTCCGATGAATCTTGCAATACGACCCATCACCTTTCCCAGCCTTCTCTGTAGCCGCGGCCTCCCGGCAGTTAGCGCACAAGGCAGCTTCCTTGTTGGGAAACTCAGCCTTAGCCTCCTTGCCGGTACTAAGTGCACCCTATCCTTCAACAGCCATCACTGCCTTATCCTTGTGCTTCTTATTGCGCTTCTTGCTCTTCTTCTGATTGGTAGATTCGTCATCGTCCTCTGAATCGATGTTGGTGCAATCTTCTTCACCAAGAAGCTTCCTTCCCTCCTCCATTCAAGCACACTTATCCACCAAGGCGTAAAGCTCCTTCATAGTCTTGGGCAACCGAACAAAGTGTGGAATTTGGTTGACTTGCCCAATGATCGGCAAGCCATAGAGAATAAATGGATCTTCAAGAAGAACACTGACACTGATGATAATGTTATTGTCTACAAAGCTTGACTTGTTGCGAAAGGTTTTCGACAAGTTCAAGGAGTTGACTACGATGAGACTTTCTCACCCGTAGCGATTCTTAAAGTCTTTTTGAATCATGTTAGCAATTGCCGCATCTTGTGATTATGAAATCTGGCAAATGGACGTCAAAACTGCATTCCATAATGGATTTCTCAAAGAAGAGTTGTATATGATGCAACCAGAAGGTTTTGGCGATCCTAAGGTGCTAGCAAAGTGTGCAAGCACCAGCGATCCATTTATGGACTGGTGCAAGCATCTCGGAGATGGAATTTGCGCTTTGATAGTGTGATGAAAGCATATGGTTTTGTATAGACTTTCGGAGAAGCTTGTATTTATAAGAAAGTGACTGGGAGCTCTGGAGCAATTCTAATATTATATTTCGAAGACATATTGTTGATTGGAAATGATATAGAATTTCTGGATAGCATAAAACGATACTTGAATAAGAGTTTTTCAATGAAAGACCTCAATGAAGCTGCTTATATATTGGGCATCAAGATCTATAGAGTTAGATCAAGACGCTTAACTGGACTTTCACAAAGCACATACCTTGATAAAGTTTTGAAGAAATTCAAAATGTATCAGTCAAGGAAAGGGTTCTTGCCTGTGTTACTAGGTGTGAAATTGAGTCAGACTCAATGCCCGTCCACTGCAGAAGATAGAGAGAAAATGAAAGTCATTCCCTATGCCTTAGCCATAGGATCTATCATGTATGCTATGCTGTGTACCAGACCTGATGTGTGCCTTGCTATAAGTCTAGTATGTAGGTACCAAAGAAATCCAAGAGTGGATCACTGGACAACGGTCAAGAACATCTTGAAGTACCTAAAAAGGACTAAGGATATGTTTCTCATTTATGGAGGTGACAAAGAGCTCGTCGTAAATGGTTACATCAATGCTAGCTTTGACACTGATCCAGATGACTCTAAGTCCCAAACCGGATACGCATTTATATTGAATGGTGGAGCTGTCAGTTGGTGCAGTTCCAAGCAAATCGTCGTGGCGGGATCTACGTGTGAAGCACAGTACATAGCTGCTTTGGAAGTAGCGAATTAAGGAGTCTGGATGAAAGAGTTCTTATCAGATCTAGGTGTAATACCTAGTGCATCGGGTCCAATGAAAATTATTTGTGACCACACTGGAGCAATTGCCTGGGCGAAGGAATCCAAATTTTACAAAAGAACCAAACACATCGAGAGACACTTCAACTCCATCCGTGATCAAGTCAAGGAGGGAGACATAGAGATTTGAAAAATACATACGGATCTGAATGTTGCAGACCCGTTGAATAAGCCTCTTCCATGAGCAAAACATGATCAGCACCAAGACTCCATGGGTGTTAGAATCATTACAACTAGCAGGGCTACCCACACATTTGCGCGACTGGACTATTTATTTATCATTACATTTTGTTTGACTTTTGACTTAATTCTTTCACTTAACATTATGATTTGATATTTTAGCATTTATTAATTATTATAACATGAAATTATTTTTCTTTTTATGTGTTCATTTTTATCATTATATGAAAGTTATATATGATTGATTTACTGTAAAGATTTTTAATGTGTGTTTGAGTGTGTATTAGAAGGTATTAAGTTTTTGTTTTGTTTCGTGAACCAGTCTGCGATTGAATGGTTAGGAGGACAATTTTCTTCCCAGCCTACCGGGGTTGAAGTACCAGACTTGACACTGATGGTCGCATTTTTCTGAATTTAATTTAGATATTCAAACGATGCGCGTTCAGTGGAAGGAGACGTTCCGTTGACTATGAAGGCGTATGTGGCGATTTGTATATCTCAAGATGGTGTGCCTGCTCAGCCTCTCAAAGGTTCTCATAGGTGTAGGTTGTGTGTGTCTGTGTTCATGGATGTGAGTGTATGTGCGTATGTATCAGCATTTGCCTCTGTATTGTGTTAAAAAGTATTGTCTATTTTTATGTAGAATTTAGAACGGAACATACCACCTTGTGAAGTTATGTTTCAGAGTTCTGCACATTTGCATGCAGAATTTAACATTATCATGTGATATTTTAGCAATCTTAAAAGATATTGAAAATAAATGATTTTTCTATTTATGCGTTCCTTTTCTCCATTACATGTAAATTATGTATGATAGATTTAATTTATTTAAACCATAAAAACGATTTAATTTATTTGCGAGTGTCATTTATAAGCCTAGAAGCATTTCCTTTTTGATATAGTAGTGTACGGTATAAAGAAGTTAATTCCATTCATACTTTCTTCATAGACAGGACCAAAATATCTTCTAAAAAGACTAGACCAACATTTAGCGTGCGCTTTGACCATGCTATTTTTGGTCATTTTTAGCTCTTCTGTAATTTTGTAAATGGTCAAACCAAAATGTTTTTCCTAGGGGGCCTCTAGCGCATCTCTTCTCCGCTTCTTATCTAAGGCAGCACCAGTGCATGCGTCCGTTGCTGGCTGCTTGTAGCGGCATACTACCGCCAACCATAGTCTAAGTGGAGGCAAGATGTACGTTGCAACGTCTCTCGCGACCTTTATTGCCCAATGGATTTGGAGGAGCCTGCACAGGTAAAATCAATAATTTTTTCTACATCACACGTGAGTTAAATTTCTTACAATATTAGAACTTGTTGGGTAAAATCTCCATGCCACACAACCATGCTCAAGATTTAGTAAAGATATTTAAATCTCCATGCTGCAAGCATTTTTTCATCGAGCTGATACAATAGAGATTGTGTTAGATTACGGGTTCCGGCTAACCCTTGAGGTTCGAACCCTGGGATGCGCACGAAGAACACTCTCTCCCTAGTAAGCACGCTCAATGATCCCGCGGCATAGCTCGACGAACCCAAGGAACAAGACACACAAGGGTTTATACTGGTTTGAGCCACCTTGCGGTGTAATACCATACTCTAGTGTGGTGTTGGTGGATTGCCTCGCGGGCTAACAATGAACTAATACAATGGATGAACAGCCTCAGGAGGAAAAGGTGTTCTTGAGCACGGTGAGCTGTGGATGTGAGGATGGAATGGATCCGATCCCAGATCTCTCCCCCCACCAATGGTGGTGGCTAGTCCTATTTATAGTGGCCTCGGTCCTCTTCCCAAATGTAAGGCGGGAAGGGATCCCACAACGGTAAAATTTGAAGGGGGACAACTAGTACAAGCTATCATGACAAAAGGTGGTCTTCTCCTGCCAAAGTCTCTGGTGGTGACGCTGCAGCGGGCTCCGTGGTGACCTCCATTCTGCCGGCCGTCCTGCTGGTCTTGGTCTCGTTGCACCGTGGAAACCTTTGCCTGATGCCTCGGGACTCCTCACCTGCGCCTGCCTCTTTAGCACGAAATAGGAAGCTGGCACACTGCGCCCACTGGCGCCCGCCTGGCCTATGTCGTCATGGCTCACATCACGCGAACCTCGCGAGGTGCCCCTTGCATAGAGATCTCCTCTCCTCGGGAGCCAGCCTAGTGAGGCTTGCCCCTAGGGAGGTCTCGGCGCCATCCGCCTCGTGAGGCTTGGCCCCTCGCGAGGGTCTTGAGTGGTTGCTGCTGAAGATGGGCCGTACTAGGCCGTTGGTGGAGCCACGCACAAGCCCGCAGGCAGGCAAGTCAGGGCACCCCCGGTCCTAGAACACCGACGGTAGCACTCTGGCCCAAGGCGCGCTCGAACATGGCTTCGAGGCGAAGCCAAAGGGCAAGTGCAGAGTGCTGCGGGCCCCAACCGCCTGCGGCCTTGATTGATGCGTGGCGATTGGTGGGACGCAGGCGCCTCCACTTTCTGACGAAGGCCTCGGCAACTGTTCTCGCCTAACAAAAGGCTGGCGCACGCTACATAGTCTTCATTGTCTTCCTTCGCCTTGCTCCAGATCCCCTTTCCTGTTCTTCGCCCCAAGAGACTCCAGATCTGCCAGGGCCCCTCTCCTACTCGCACCCGATGGCGTCTGACAAGGCGAAGGCTGCACGCTCGCCCTCCTGGTCCGAGCCCGCCTTGAGCACGCCCAATGTCTCAGAGAAGAACTTCACCACCGCGCTCCTGATGGTGGCAGGCGACAGCAAAGAGGGGGGAGAGACCGTGCTTTGGGTCGGCTCTGCCAAGCCGGAGGCCTCCGGTAGCACCTTCTGCCCCTTCTTCATGCACAGTGTCTTCGGGGGGTTGGTCCCCCCTTTCTCTAAGTTTTTCTATGCCGTCCTCCGCCATTCCAAGCTCCACGCCCTCCACCTTCATCCCAATTCCTTCCTTCTCCTGTCGATCTTCGCCTTCTATTGTGAGGCATTCATGGGGGTGATGTCGTCCATTCCATTGCTTCGCCATTTCTTCTACCTCCGGAACAAGGATGGCGCGGCATGGTCAGGGTGTGCCAACTTCGTTGCGGCAAATGGAGCCAATGCAATTTCGAGAGCCAGGAAGAAGGTAGAGGGCTTCCGGAACAAATGGGTCCACATGAATGCCAAGATCCCCTACCCTTGGCTAGTGCTGCTGACTGGAAGGCCTGTGCCTCACAGGGGGTGAGCTAGCGAGAAGCTCACCGACCCGCGGGCGGAGCAGATGTTGGGGAGGATGGCGGCTGACCTGAAGCTAGAGGATCTGAAAGCAGAGAAGCTGATGGGGCCATGATCATCAAAGAGTTCCTGTCGCAACACTTGGCCCCGCTCCAGGCGCGCTCGCGCCCCTTGTGGAGGCTCATTGAAGAAGGAGGGGGTGACCTCCACCTACGCCCTAATGCCTTGTACGACGAGGAGCTAGACAAGGTCCTCCACCTCTTGGTTGCGGAGGATCATGGGTATCTGCCTGACACCCATCTTCCACTGTACCGCCGCCTGGATGGGTCGAAGATCGCCGCCACCATGCCTGTCTTCAACGAGCGCGGGCTCGTGCCGCCGGCACCTACCGGGGATCCGGTGGTGGCGGCCTCGGTGATGGTGTCCTCCGGTGAGTCCAGCGAGGAGGAGATGGCTGACTCGGAGGCGACCAGGGAGGGCGTTGGGGAGACCTCTCCTCTCCACATGGCAAACCTCCTCCGCACCCTTCCCGACGACGACGAGGCCAACAAGCACCTGGTGATGGAGTCACCGATCTTTGCTGGAGTCACGACAAGGTCTGGTGGGACCCCCCCCCCCCCCCCCCCCGAGGAAGCCGCCAGCCGGGGTCCTTAAGAAGGGTAGATCGGCGCCGATCTCCCGACATGATGTTGCCGCTCCATTGTCAGCCGACGCTGATGCGGGTTTGGCATCCACGCCCTTGCCAGCCCCTGGAGCTCGCACGCCTGCGCCCTAGGCCGCGAAACCTTCGGGCTTGGTGTTCCAGAAGAGGCCGAGGGAGTATGTCGTCGTAGATTAGTAAGCGATTCATCCTAATCCATCGTTCCTGTCCTTGCTACAGTTTCTTGATATCTTCCTTGCACTGGCAAGCCAACGTCGGTGGTAAAGAAGAAGAAGGAGGCGACCACAACCCCTTAGGCTCCACAGCCAGCTGCTGCTGTGCCTCCTCCGACGCAGAGTGACGATGGTGGCCCCCGAGCCTCAACATCCGGGTCTTCTTCGCGAGATTCAAAGGTCTGACCTCAGGAGAAGGCGATCTCCATGGCCAAGCCAGCTCTGGAGGCGCCTGCCTCCAGTTTGCTTGCTGAGGATCTAGAGGCTCAGGAGCCCCCGGCCCCTTCTGCTGCTGCCAACCTACATGCCTTGGCACTGATACTGCCGCCTCCTCTTCTTATCACGCCGCCGGGCCGTGATCCTTCTACCTCGCCTGATGCTTCGGAGGAGGCTGTTTTCGTGCTGACCCAACTTTGTAACGACCTTGAGGGCGCCAACCGTCGCATGGCGTCAGGGTGCCTGGAGCTGATCTCGGGGTGGTTGCGGTCTGATGTATCTATGATGGCGGTGTGGGGCCAGGTGGTGGCAGCTTTTGAGAAGGGTAAGCGGGCTGTCGACCTGGCCGTAGCCGCCCGCGAGGTGGCATTGAAGTATGTGAGGATGCCAAGGAGCGCTGCCAGGTGGCAGAAGCCGAGCCGGAGACCCTGCGCAATCAATGTGCTGCCGAAGCTCATCAGCACGAGGCACGGGAGGAGAGCTGAAGGCTCGATAAGACGCGGTCGCCGATCGTGACACGGAGCTGGAGCAGCTGGCGTAGGTGCAGGCCATGGAGCGCGGCCGACTGGACGAGCTGGAGAGGAAGGTGGAGGCAAACAAGGCCCAGCTGGAGGCCAAGGCGAAGGTCCTTGCTGAAGATCGTGTGGCCTTCAAATCCCTTGAGCTGAGGTCCCACGAGGTGCTACCTCTTGAGCATGCGTTGGTTTTCCCTTGAAGAGGAAAGGGTGATGGAGCAAAGTAGCGTAAGTATTTCCATCAGTTTTTGAGAACCAAGGTATCAATCCAGTAGGAGATAACACACAAGTCATCTAGTACCTGCACAAACAATCAAGAACCTCGCAACCAACGCGATAAAGGGGTTGTCAATCCCTTCAATGTCACTTGCGAAAGTGAGCTCTGATAAAGATAGTAGGATAAATATTTTTGGTATTTTTGTTGTATAGATTGGAAAGTAAAGATTGCAAAATAGTAATGAGATGCGATAATAAAAAGAGATGCAATATAATAAGGAATAAACCCGGGGGCCATAGGTTTCACTAATGGCTTCTCTCATGATAGCAAGTATTACGGTGGGTGAACAAATTATTGCCGAGCAACTGATAGAAGAGCGCATAGTTATGAGAATATCTAGGAAATGATTATGAACATAGGCATCACATCCGTGTTAAAGTAGACCGAAACGATTCTGCATCTACTACTATTACTCCACACATCGACCGCTATCCAGCATGCATCTAGAGTATTAAGTTCATAAGAGCAGAGTAATGCTTTAGGCAAGATGACATGATGTAGAGCGATAAACTCAAACAATATGATATAAACCCCATCTTTTTATCCTCGATGGCAACAATACAATGCGTGCCTTGCTTCCCCTACTATCACTAGGAAAGGACACCGCAAGATTGAACCCAAAGCTAAGCACTTCTCCCATTGCAAGAAAGATCAATCTAGTAGGCCAAACTAAACCGATAATTTGAAGAGACTTGCAAAGATATCAAATCATGCATATAAGAATTCAGAGAAGAACCAAATATTATTCATAGATAAACTTGATCATAAATCCACAATTCATCGAATCTCAGCAAACACACTGCAAAAAGGATTACATCAAATAGATGTCCAAGAACATCAAGGAGAACTTTGTATTGAGAACCAAAGAGAGAGAAGAAGCCATCTAGCTAATAACTATGGACCCGAAGGTCTGTGGTAAACTACTCACACTTCATCGAAGAGGCTATGGTGTTGATGTAGAAGCCCTCCGTGATCGAATTCCCTTCCGACAGATCGCCGGAAAAGGCCCCAGATGGGATCTCACAGGTACAGAAGGTTGTGGTGGTGGAAAAGTGGTTTCGTGGCTCCCTCTGATGTTTTTAGGGTATAAGAGTATATATAGGCGAAAGAAGTACGTCGATGGAGCTCCGTGGGGCCCACGAGGGTGGGGGGCGTGCCTACCTCTTGGGCGCGCCCCTATCTCGTGGAAGCTTCGGGGAGTTCCAGACTTCCACTCCAAGTCTCCTGGTTTGCGTTTGTTCCAAGAAAGATCCTCGTGAAGGCTTCGTTCCATTTCGATTCCGTTTGATATTCCTTTTCTATGAAACACTGAAATAGGCTAAAAACAAGAAACTCGCACTGGGCCTCCGGTTAATAGGTTAGTCCCAAAAATAATATGAAAGAGCATATTAAAGCCCATTAAACATCCAAAATATATAATATAATAGCATGGAACAATCAAAAATTATAGATACGTTGGAGACATATCACGAGGCTCTGCAGGAGCTCTACGAGAAGGGCTTGGAGAAGCCGTTGGTGACTGATGATGATGACCCCGCCCAGCTACTCCCTCAGCTTGTCACGGCGCTCGAGGATGTCGTCAACGGGATCGGCCCCATGGTTGAGGGGGAAGCCCACGCACTCTCCTCATCAGCCCTGACGCGCATCTTCAGCCACCTTCATCTTCGCGACCCCAGTGTCGACCTCGACGCCCAACTCGAGCCCGTGGACGAGGAGCGCTGCGAGGCTGCTGCCGGAGCCGTGAAAGACCGGGTGGAGGCCCTGTTGGAGAAATTCCTCGCATCGACCCTGCGCCTCCGGCTGACGGTTTCCCCTCCCCTACAACCATGGCCAATGGCACGGCCGACGGCGACGTTGCTGATGGGGAGGCGCTGCCTGATGACAACGCCAAGGACTAAAGAAGAGGCTTGCTGGTGGACGGTGGTGATCCTTCTAGTTTTTACTTTCCTGCGATATGCAACGTGCTTCGTGGAGGCATCAAAACTTGTGTTTGGTATTGGAGAAACAATATGTCTTGTAATAACTTGTTACGATTCTGCGATCTCCTTCCCGTTTGCTTGTTGTTCTACGTCGGAAGGGCCCGGCCTCGAGCATGCCTCAGCCACCGTCGGGTCGTCCGGATCGCCAGGACGAGACCAAGGGGTGAGGGGCTACGTGACCACTTAGGCTCCTGAGTCGCGATGTTCAGGAGTCCCCCTTGACGTGCAAACAGCCAGCGGAAAGAAAATGCGAAAGTAGGTCTTAATGTTCTGCGTCGGCAGGACCCGCCTCGCGCGTGCCTCAGCCGCCATTGGGTCGTCTGGATCACCAGGACGAGACCTAGGGGTGAGGGGCCACGTGGCCAGTTAGGCTCTTGAGTCACGATGCTTAGGAGTCCCCCTTGACATGCAAACAGATCTTCATACATGTGCTCGCCGAGGTCTCGCTCGGGAGAGGGCGCGACTACCAGGTTCGGGGGACCTGGCAGGGTGGTGTACGCCAGGCATGACCTGAGCGCAGCCCTCGTGCCCAGCCCCCTCGTGTGAATCTCCCGAGGGAAAAGCGTTGCGACGAGGCTGGACACCGAGCCGGGTGGCAGCTGGTCTTGGCTCTTGGTGGCTGTGATGGTCCTGCGAGATGGTTAGGCAACCTACGCTTGATGAATCTCCTAAGGCAATCGCATGAGAAGGCCAGACACCAACGACCCCAGGAGTTGACATGAACGGGGCCGACCCGCTAGACAGAGCTCAGTCGTTGGGCTTATCGACACTGCAGGGACAGACCCGAGCACAGACGCCGTGCCTAGTCTTCTCATGCGAAATATCCTAAGGAAAGACGACCGGCGTGCGGCTCCCGCGGTGGCGAGGCACCGGGTCACGCGCCCTGTCTTGTCCGTCCGCGATTAGCTGACGCGAGAATAGGGCACCAAGGGCCATGGGATGTGATGTACACGGGAGCTAGCCTGCGAGCTAGAGCTCAGCCTCTTGGGTTTAGCGATGCTACAGGACAGACCCGAGCACAGACGTCGTGCTAGTCCTTAATCATGAGGCGGTCGTGAGTGGGCTTGCAAGGGCTCACGACGTTTATGGTATCGAAGTACCGAATAGGCAGGTGATAATCATAAGATGACTCAAGCAACGAGCTAAGCTAGTTTGACTAGATGCAAGAACGATACATGCCACAGGGACGGACCCATGCGGCCTGGGGATGATGCAGCCCGAGGGGCGCCCCGAGCAGAACAAGCTAAATATGCCAAAGGATGCATGCCACAGGGACAGGCCAATGCGACCTGGGGATGATGCAGCCCGAGGGGCACCCCCAGTTGAATAAACCAGAAAATGTCACTTGGCACCGTCATTGAAGAGGTGTTGGAGCAGCTGAAGATGCACGCGGAAGAAGTCACTCCTCATGAGTCGTCCGGCGGCCGGTTCCCGGGGAACCACGGAGGTTCCGGCTCCTCCTCCCCTAGGATGGCCTGGCGCCTGGCCTCGTGAGCTTCCAGGGCGCCCTGCATGAGCCGGTTGAAGGAGACAACCGCATTCGGCAGGCCGAAGGGCATGTGAACGTAGTTGTGTGGAGGACCTCCGCACCGACCAACGCTTGATGTCCAGAAGCGCCCCTGAGTTGCGGCCCTGTTGAGCCCTGATGCAGACGCGCAGCTCGTCGTCCTTGCTTGGACAAGGAACCGCGCTAGGTGGTGAGCGGCGGTCGCCGCGCATGGCTCTCGCCCCTTGAAGCTCCTTGGTCGCCTTGGTGACGAACTCCTGAGCACCAGGCACTCCACGCCTTGCGCTCTCTTGAGGGAAATGGGCGTCGAAGCACGCCTCCAAGTGGTGCCCAAGTGCCTCCCTCATGATGTTGGCTAAGTCTGAGGCCCTCCAGAAGAGAGCCCCCAAGCCCAGTCTGAGGAGGGCGCCGGGCACGCCTTCCTATGTGAGCGAGGGAGGCGCCCCATCTACGGGCGCATGTCGTGAGGTGGTGCTGCTAGAGACGCCGCTCTCCTGAAGCCCTCGATGGAGTAGCTGTTTCTTCTTCTTGGGGATGTTCTCAGGAGGGTAGGTGGCGCCTCCGTTATCTGGGTCTTCAGCTGCTGCAGCTTGGTAAGCACGCTCGAGGGAGCACACCATTTCCTTCTCCTCGCAGGCAACCGTGATGACGCCGCAGCTCCCGGGCATCTTGAGGACATTGTATCCGTGATGGGTCACTGCCATAAACTTGGCCAGGGCTAGGTACCTGGGGATGGTGTTGTACGACAGGTGGATGTGGGCGACGTCGAAGTCGATGAGCTCGGTGCGGTAGTTTTCGCGCTTGCCGAAGGTGACAGGGTGGCAAACCTGCTCAATCGGAGTGGTGGAGCCGTCGGTTACTCCTGAGAATGGCTTGGTAGGCTATAGCTGATCGTATGGCACTTGGAGGCGGCTGAAAGTCTCGATGGACAGGACATTGAGCGCCGCGCCACCGTCAATGAGGGTCTTGGTGACTTGGACATTGCTGATGATCGGTGAGTAGAGCATCGGGAGGGCGCCGGCAGTTGCCGCGCACTTGAGTTGGTCGGAGGAGCTGAAGGTAATGGCACACTTGGCCCACCCGAGCGGGCGCGTGGCCTCGAGCCTGGGGAGGGCCGCGTTAACCTCACAAGCAAAATGCTTGAAGACACGCTAAGAGGCTGGGGCCTAAGCGCCACCCAAGATGCAAGCGATGGTCCGAGGCTCCTGGAAGCTCCCAGCCCCCTCGTCCTGCTGATGGACGTCGTTCCATCTTGGTGGTGGTGGCAGCGGAGGGAGGCCAGCATTGCCCTGAGGGCGGTCCTCATGAGGCTGGTCTCTCCATGTGCCCTCGCGAGGCTGGTCCTGCCAGCGGTCCTCATGAGGCCAGTCGTGCCACTCCTGACGGGGGCCGCGTGTTGGAAATATGCCCTAGAGGCAGTAATAAAATGGTTATTATTATATTTCCTTGTTCATGATAATTTTCTATTGTCCATGCTATAATTGTGTTATCCAGAAATCGTAATACATGTGTGAATACATAGACCAGAACATGTCCCTAGTGAGCCTCTAGTTGACTAGCTCGTTGATCAATAGATGGTTACAGTTTCCTAACCATGGACATTGGATGTCATTGATAACGGGATCACATCATTAGGAGAATGATGTGATGGACAAGACCCAATCCTAAGCATAGCGCAAGATCGTGTAGTTCGTCTGTAAAGATTTTCTAATGTCAAGTATCTTTTCCTTAGACCATGAGATTGTGCAACTCCCGGATACTGTAGGAATACTTTGGGTGTGCCTAACGTCACAACGTAACTCGGTGACTATAAAGGTGCACTACGGGTATCTCTGAAAGTGTCTGTTGGGTTAGCACGAATCGAGACTGGGATTTGTCACTCCGTATGACGGAGAGGTATCTCTGGGCCCACTCGGTAAGACATCATCGTAATGAGATCAATGTGACTAAGGGTTGGTCATGGGATGATGTGTTACGAAACGAGTAAAGTGGCTTGCCGGTAACGAGATTGAACGAGGTATTGGGATACCGATGATCGAATCTCAGGCAAGTAACGTACCGATTGACAAAGGGAATTGTATACGGGATTGCTTGAATCCTCGACATCGTGGTTCATCCGATGAGATCATCGTGGAATATGTGGGAGTCAACATGGGTATCCAGATCCTGCTGTTGGTTATTGGCCGGAGAGTTGTCTCGGTCATGTCTGCATGGTTCCCGAACCCGTAGGGTCTACACACTTAAGGTTCGATGATGCTAGGGCTATTAGGAAGACTTGTATGTGATTACCGAATGTTGTTCGGAGTCCCGGATGAGATCCCGGACATCACGAGGAGTTCCGGAATAGTCCGGAGGTGAAGATTTATATATGGGAAGTCATCATACGGTCACCGGAAATATTCGGAGGTATACCGTTATTGTACCAGGACCACCGGGAGGGTCCACTTGCCCCGGAGGGCCTTATGGGCTGTAGGTGGAAGGGGACCAGCACCAAGTGGGCTGGGGCACCAAAACCCCCTAGGGCCCATGCGCCTAGGGTTGGGGGGAACCCTAAAGGGGGCGCCCCCTGGCTTGGGGGGCAAGCCCCCTCCCCCTTGGCCGCCGCCCCTCCTCTAGATCCCATCTAGAGGGGCTGGCCCCCTTCCCCCTTCTCCCTATAAATAGAGGGGTGAGGGGAGGGCTGCAACACCACATCCAAGGCGCAGCCCCTCCCCTCCCCAACACCTCTCCTCCTCCGCGTGAGCTTGGCGAAGCCCTGCCGGAGAACTGCCACTCCATCACCACCACGCCATCGTGCTGGTGTTGGAGCCTTCTTCCACAACCTCTCCCTCCTCCTTGCTAGATCAAGGCGCGCGAGACGTCACCGGGCTGCACGTGCGTTGAACGCGGAGGCACCGTTGTTCGGTGCTTAGATCGGATTCGGCTGCGATCTGAATCGCTACGTGTACGACTCCTCCAATCGCGTTCTTGCAACGCTTCCGACTCGCGATCTTCAAGGGTATGAAGATGCACTCCCTTCTCTCTCGTTGCTAGTTACTCCATTGATTGATCTTGGTGATGCGTAGAAAAAAATTTCAATTTCTGCAATGATCCCCAACACCGCGGTCGTCCCAGCGTCCACCACTGCGGCCTCCTCCATGGCCGTAGCCTCAGTCGTTGCACTCGGGACGTCGACCGAAGCGCCCATCATGGATGGCCCTGAGCTCCTAGAAATCGTTATTGTTGTGGTTCTGCACGTTGTAGAAGGCGCAGAATGGGCAGTTGGCCTTGGATTTCTCGAGGTGGTCACAGCCGCGCTTCCTTTCTGGCTCCGCCGTGAGTACGGCGGCCCCTTGCCCATCACGTCCTTGGTCTTCGCCTTCTTGTCTTCTGGGTCAGCAGCTGGAAGCTCGAGGAGGGACAGGCGCTGAGGGAGTCCTGGATTAGGGGGTGTTCGGATAGACGAACTATACCTTCCGCCGGACTCCCGGGCTATGAAGATACAAGATTGAAGACTCCGTCCCGCATTCGGAAGGGACTTTCCTTGGCGTGGAAGGCAAGCTTGAAGATACGGATGATCAGATCTCCTACCATTGTATCCGACTCTATGTAACCCTAACCCTCTCCGGTGTCTATATAAACCGGAGGGTTTTTGTCTGTAGGACAACATACACATCAACAATCATACCATAGGCTAGCTTCTACGGTTTAGCCTCTCTGATCTCGTGGTAGATCAACTCTTGTAATACCCATACCATCAATATTAATCAAGCAGGACATATGGTTTTATCTCCATCGAGAGGGCCCGAACCTGGGTAAAACTTCATGTCCCCTGCCTCCTGTTACCATCCGGCCTAGACGCACAGTTCGGGACCCCCTACCCGAGATCCGCCAGTTTTGACACCGACATTGGTGCTTTCATTGAGAGTTCCTCTGTGCCGTCGCCGTCAGGCCCGATGGCTCCTATGATCATCAATGGCGATGCAGTCCAGGGTGAGACCTTCCTCCCTGGACAGATCTTCGTCTTTGGCGGCTTCGCACTGCGGGCCGATTCACTTGGCCATCTAGAGCAGATCGAAAGCTACGCCCCTGGCCGTCAGGTCAGATTCGGATGTTTAAACTACACGCCGACATCCACGGGGACTTGATCTTCGACGGATTCGAACCTCTGCCGAGCGCGCCGCACTGTCACGATGAGCATGATCTAGCCCTGCCCCGGAGGCCGCACCCGCGTCGGCTCCGACCCCTAGTTCGGAGCAGGCCGCGCCGATCGAGGACGGGCGGTTGGACACCGCCTCGGGGGCTAAGATCCCAACGGCGATCGAGCCGAACACCAGCCCCGCACTCCCGAGACTCGTGACTCCGAGGAGCCGGACTCCTCTCCGGACTCCAAACCCCCCGCGCCCCTGCCAATCGGATCCGATTGGGTGCCGGTCATGGAGTTTACTACCGGGACATCTTTCAGCACTCGCCCTTCGGCGATATTCTGAAGACACTGGAGTCTCTCTCTCTATCAGGAGAGCCCTGGCCGGACTATGGTCAGCAAGGTTGGGATTCGGACGATGGAGAAGTTCAAAGCCCACCCACCACCCACTTGGTAGCCACTGTCGACGATTTAACCGACATGCTCGACTTCGACTCCGACGACATTGACGGTATGGACGCCTATGAAGGAGACGATAAAGAACCAGCGCCTATTGAGCCCTGGAGCGCCACCTCGTCATACGACGTATACATGGTGGACGCACCAAAAGATGATGACGAGGAGCGGAGGGACGCACCGAAGGATTGTTTCCTCGAAAAGCAGTCAAAGCGGCGACGCAAGCACCGCCTTGACAGAAATAGCGATCACACAGACCCAGCGCTGGAGCAGGGCGAACTGCTGCCGAACAACGGCAATCTGGATAATCAAACTGAACAAACAAATCCTATCAGGGATAATGGCCCGGATGACATAACGCCGGACAGGCACCCGGAGCAGCAGAATGCTCGTAAAAGGCTCGTCGCCACTACGAGGAGCCTTAAAAAGCAGAAGCGAAGGCTTAAGGCCGCGCAAGACATGCTCCAATTCAGATGGAGCAAGATAGTCAACACCGTAGCAAGGTACCGCGACAATCGCCCCTCCAAGAGCTACCCAAAGCAGAAGCTGCTACCCGAATTCGATGAGGAGGCCTCAGACCCCCCACAACCAAATATCAAAGCAGCCGCCCGGTAGGATAAACGACCCCTCTACCACCGCAGAACGGCATGCAACGCTGCTCACAATACAACACGCGACCCATGCGAGGGCTCGCACCCAAAGGACGGTGCAACAAGATCCATCTATGGACCACGCAAGCGCTCCCCGACATACAATGCAGCACAACAAACATCCGAACAACGCGGCACACCCAGCTACAGGGGTGCCGCACACCCCCTATGTTTCACCGATGAGGTGCTGGACCATGAATTCCCAGAGGGATTCTATCCCGTAAACATAGAGGCACACGACGGAACAAAAGACCCTGGGGTCTGGATTGAGGACTATATCCTCCATATACATATGGCTCGAGGGGATAATCTCCATGCCATCAAGTACTTATCTCTCAAACTCAAAGGGCCAGCTCGTCACTGGCTCAAAGGCCTCCCCAAAAGCTCCATTGGAAGTTGGGAAGAGCTCGAAGACGCCTTTCGGGCAAACTTTCAAGGGACGTATGTTCGACCTCCGGATGCGGACAACCTGAGTCACATAACTCAACAGCCCGGAGAGTCAGCCCGAAAGCTTTGGAATAGGTTTCTTACTAAAAAGAACCAGATTGTCGACTGTCCAGACGCCGAAGCCTTAGCGGCTTTCAAGCACAGCGTCCGCGACGAATGGCTCGCTAGACACCTCGGCCAAAACAAGCCGAGAACGATGGCCGCATTAACAAACCTCATGACCCGCTTTTGCGCGGGTGAGGACAGCTGGCTAGCGAGATGCAGCTTCAGTGACCCCAGTACATCTGAAGTTAGAGATGGAAACGGGAAATCATGGCGCAATAGCAATAACAAACGCCGGAATAAAGAAGACAGCACGAAGGGCACGGCAGTAAACGCCGGATTCAAAGTCCCTTGGTCAAACCAAAATACGCCCTCCAAAGGCACCAGGGATGAACTGTCCAGCCTCAACAAAATCCTAGACCAAGTATGTCAGATCCATAGTACCCCTAGCAAACTTGCTAATCATACCCACAGAGAATGTTGGGTCTTCAAGCAGTCCGGCAAGCTTAATGCCATACACAAGGGGGAGGATACATCAAGTGAAGACGAGGATGACCCTCCCAAGAAAGACAAGGGGGGACAAAAGAAATTTCCACCCAAAGTCAAAACAGTAAACGTGTTACACGTGATCAAGAGAAAAAACAAAGCGGCACTCCCTGAAAAATATACCCAAGTGCCTGTCACCGCGAAGTCCCCCCACTGGTCGTCCCAACTGATCACCTTCGACCATCGCGATTACGCATCAAGTACCCGGCATGCAGGATGGGCTGCCCTGGTATAAGACCCAGTAATTGGCGGATACCACATCACACGAGTCTTGATGGATGGCGGCAGTAGCCTAAACCTAATATATCAAGATACAATCCGCGGGATGGGGTTAGACCCAACACAAATTCGCCATAGCAATACTACCTTTAAAGGAGTAACGCCAGGCCCAGGGGCTCGTTGTACGGGCTCCCTCCTACTACAAGTTATATTCGGCTCCCCTGATAACTTCCATCGTGAGCATTTAACTTTCCACGTCGCTCCGTTTAAAAGTGGCTATCAAGCACTACTGGGACGCGAAGCTTTCGCTCGCTTTAAAGCAATACCACACTACGCCTCCCTAACACTCAAGATGCCCGGTCCTCGTGGCATCATTTCAGTGCACGGAAGTATCACGCGATCTCTGCGCGCCGAAGAGAGTGAGGCTGCCTTGGCAGCCGCACAATAAAGGCGGCTGGACCAGCAAAAACATCCAATAGGTCGTTAAGACCTCAGTCACAACTAATCAAGTCCGGCGCCTCTACTCATATCGAATAAATGGTCACACCCCTATCTTTCAAAAGTACAAGGGGCTCAACGCACGCAGACGAGTGGCGATTTCTTCTTATCTTGAATTATACATGGTTTCTTTAGAAAACTATCCTTTTGCACGACAACCTTTTCACCTAAATTCCTCTCTTTTACAGATGATCATCGTGCTACACCCATCCAGGATACGGCACAACGGAGACACAGGCGCCGACGTGCAGCAGGGACCCGACCCAAGGATTCTTTTTAGATTAAGACCCTGCTTAAACCTTTTTTACTGTCTCTTGTTGATAGATATCCACTATTGAGTAGGATGCTGATGTTTTGTCATGTGGCCACGCCAGAACAATGCACGTACCTGGACACAAGGGACTTCTTACAAAGGCCATTCTTCAGGCCCGGTTTATACCAGAAAGACCGAATACCTTAGGGAGTGTTCGGCGTCGCGAGTTTGGCTCTATATGCATCAGCTCCAAATCATTGTCTTTGGTCAAATGTTGGGTTTGCCCGGCTCCTGCGTTTTGGTGCCTTACGTTCCGCTTTACCGGCTAAGGTAGCACCACGAGAACTACTGTGATTGTGCCCTGGTTTATCCGGACGAGCACCTCAGTAGAGAAAGCCGAAAACTGACTGTCATGATCTAGCGTGAGACTGGTCAACCACTCGAGGACTCATGGGAATGTTAGAATTCCTCCGCTTTAACGAAGGGCCGCTTTCCGGCTAGGCATATACGCACCCCGGGATCGGGAGAGTGCGGAGCCACTAGGGGCTATCTAGTAGCCCTACTGTCAAACTCCTATGGCTAAGTGAAAGTGTTAAAGCATTATAGTCCGGTAGCCTCGCTCGCTCCGCTATCACCTCCTTAATAGGACCAAGATGTTGGGTTAAGTGTGAATGCGTGTTTCTGCGAACACCTCCGCATTATATGCGTGGGGGTTGAAGCCGACGACTGCAATCTTTCAGGTTATACTCATGTATACATAAACGGCCGCCTAGGAGGCATCACATTACTTTTAGGCAAAAGTATAAAGATAGCCTCATAAAAATTTATAAAAGCATTTCGCTTACAATGAGATTACATGTCACTCAAACATAATATTTTTTGAGCACTGGGTCTCTATCAAACGAGCACCCTCAAGTACTTCCTCAAAGTAGTGCTTAGCAGCCCTTCGACCTATGGCCGAATCCTACGCTGCAACAGTGGTAGCATCCATCTCTGCCCAGTACGCTTTAGCACGGGCAAAGGCCATCCGTGCGCCTTCTATGCACGCCGACCTCTTCATCGCATTTATGCGCGGCACCACATCGAGGACCTGCTGCACCAAGCTGAAATAGCGGCTCGGTTTTGACCTTCCAGGCCATAGATGATGCACAACAGACCTCATGGAGAGTTCGGACAACCTATTCAGTTCGACCCATTCGGCTAATTGGTCCGTCAACGAAAGCGGACGCTCGGGAGAAAGGAATTGCTTCCAAAACAGCTGGTCTACTGCGCGGTCCGTATGACTCTGGAAGTACTTGGCCGCATCGGCAGCGCTCGCTGCCAAATCCATATACGCATCCTCCAAACTCCACAGCCGATCCAGAGGGGCATACCGTGGATCTCTGTACTTCCTCTACAACATAAAGGACTTCCCGGCTACAATATCCTCGGCTTCCCGCAGCTCCTCCTTCTTCGCCCTCATAGCAAAGCGGAGGTCTTTTCCTGTTATAGCAGCCTTCTCAAGGTCCGATGCCTTCGCCTGGTTTTCCTTTTTCAAGAGCCTGGCAATGTTCTACGGCGGCTTCTAATTCTACGGCCATATTGGCCATCTTCTTCTGGCTCTCGCCATGTGCGGACTTCTCGGCTCGCAACTCTTCGGCCGCCTTCAAAGCAGCCGCATTACCCAATCTTGCTTGTTCCTTGGCTCGGGCAAGTTCCGCTCACAAGGCTTCAACAGTGGCAGCTCCATCTGCAGTCATAACATGTTAAAAACACTGGCATCATACTCTTCCTATTTGGCGTTTACCAGACAAGGATACTTACCCTGCGCCTCGTCAAGCCTTCTGTTAACAAGCTCGATGTCGGCATCTGCCACATCCAACCGCCGTTCTAAATGGGCAAACTGGCTCGTCCGGCTGGCCACCGGAGCTTCCATCTCCCGCACATAAAGGCAGTATGGTTATTACCTGGGAATATGATCCTCCGTTCGTCATCGTTTCCGACGACAACCAGAGTCTCAGGGGCTACTATATACACAGGGCACACCTAGCATGTGCAAGACTATTACACATTCCTTTTTTACGTACCTCAAAGCCTGTCAGTAGACTCATGAAAGCTTCATGCAATCCGCTTTCGGCGCACGATATCCTCTCCATCACCATATTCATCAGCACACGGTGATCGTCTGAGATGGCCGCTCTCCCCACCAACTCCCTCAGAACGTCCGATCGCACTCTAGACGGCGTCGGACTCTTTTGTCCACTCTCTTCGGGAGCCATACACGGGGAGCCTCGAGGATCAATAGGATCACCTTCTGGCCTCTCCGAACTCAGAGAGGCCCTCCGCGACGACACTTCAGGGTCACCCGCTTCCGGAGCGAAGGAGTCCGGAGGAGGCGTCTCGCTCTCCATCATCTCTGGAAGAAGATCCCCTGAAGACGAGCTCATTCGAGAGGGGCTAAGGCCCGAACTGCACAAATGTATGCGGTGGTTATTTTCTCAGAAGAAAGGGATGGCATATCTGTACTATTAAAGTTTTTGGGTCACTTACGACTCCCGAGAGAATTGATCCCCCCGCGGACTTTGTGCGGCAGCAGCGCCCCCCAAGGTAGGGCCCCCGGCGGAAGATTTCTTCTCCCGTTTGGAAGCTTCGGCTTCCGAATTCCCGGGCGTGGTCCTTTTCCTCTTCCGGTCGTCTTCCTTCATAAAGACGCTCGCTCCCTTGGTTAGAATAGGCAGCGTGGGGGGCCCGCATCCGCCCGTATTATCCTCCATAGTGTCTTCCTTCAAGGGATCCGGGCAAGGTGCGGCCTGGAGCATCTTTTCCAATACCGGATTCTCCAAACCCTCAGGGAGGGGGGCCGAACACAGAATCAACTTCGCCTTTGCTGGCCAGTCCTGGTCGAAAAAGCAAACTCTCAGAAATAACTTCGTAACAAAGGAGAGATAATATGTTCGGCCAGAAGATTCCTTACCTGTTCGTCGGCGCGGTTACTATTCAGGCCCACGTCCTCAGTGAATTCCGGACACTCTACTTGAGTTCCGAAGAATAACTTATACATATCCTCGTGCGTCAGGCCGAGAAAATTTTAAATGGCACGCGGACCCTCGGGATAGAACTCCCACAAGTGAAGGGGCCGACGTTTGCAAGGCTGGACTTGACGGACCAGCATAACTCGTATTACTGCGACCAAACTGAGATCTTCGTCGAAGAGATCTCGAATGCGGCTTTGTAATAAGGGCACGTCCTTGGCTGGACCCCAGCTCAGTCCTCTGCTGATCTATGACATTAGTCATGGCGGAGGGCCCGAGCGAAAAATGGGGGCGGCCGCCCACTTGGCGCTTCTAGGAGTCATGATGTAGAACCACTCCTGTTGCCACAATGCAGACACCTATGGGATGGAACCTTTGGGCCACGGAGCTCCTGCCATATTGCGTATTGAGGTGCCTCCACACTCTGCATGTTGCCCCTCGATCATCTTCGGCTTTACTTCAAAGGTCTTGAGCCATAAACCAAAGTGGGGGGTAACCCGGAGGAAGGCCTCGCATACAACAACAAAAGTCGTGATATGCAGGAAGGAGTTCGGAGCTAGATCATGGAAGTCTAGCCCGTAATAAAACATCAAGCCCCTGACGAAAGGATCCATTGCAAAACCTAGACCTCGGGGGAAGTGGGGGACGAACACGACGCACTCGTTGGGTTTGGGAGAGGGGACCGCCTGCCCCCGGGGAGGCAGCCGATGCGATATTTCGGCAGTCAGATACCTGGCCTCTCTCAACTTTTCGATGTCCTCTTCCGAGACCGAGGAGGGCATCCATCAGCCTTGAAGGCTGGATCCGGACATGACTGAAGGTTCGGAGCACCTGACCTGAGCTTCGAGCGTTTGAGCTTGAGGTGGGGGAAGGATTCGATTGAACACGGGAGGGAAAAGTAGAGGCTTTGCCCCTTTATAAAGAAGGGTGGATATCAAGCGTCCTCCCTGTGTCCGTTTGGACTTGCCTACGATCTAGGAGTCCTAGAAGCGGTTGGGTTACCCATGCCCGTGTTGATTAGAATCCCGTAATAAGGGGACACGATCTCTGCTTTAACAAGACGTGCCAAGGAAACCACCTCACATGACACGCTGAGGTGGGTAATTGAACGACTCAGATAAAGGCTTGGCCATGGCGTGTCGCACCACGGAATACGTCAGCAGATTAGATTTGTAGTAATATTATTATTCTCTCTATGGCAATATGTGGAAACTTATTTTACAGAGCCGGACACTATCTTTGTGTTCAAAATCTTCTATGAAGTACTTGGAGGAGGAACCCGCCTTGCAATGCCGAAGACAATTTGCACGCCGGACCCATCGTCATTGAAGCCTGGTTCAGGGGCTACTGAGGGAGTCCTGGATTAGGGGGTGTTCGGATAGCCGAACTATACCTTCCGCCGGACTCCCGGACTATGAAGATACAAGATTGAAGACTCCGTCCTGCATCCGGAAGGGACATTCCTTGGCGTGGAAGGCAAGCTTGAAGATACGGATGATCATATCTCCTACCACTATAACCAACTCTATGTAACCCTAACCCTCTCCGGTGTCTATATAAACCGGAGGGTTTTAGTCCGTAGGACAACATACACATTAACGATCATACCATAGGCTAGCTTCTAGGGTTTAGCCTCTCTGATCTCGTGGTAGATCAACTCTTGTAATACCCATACCATCAATATTAATCAAGTAGGACGTAGGGTTTTACCTCCATCGAGAGGGCCCAAACCTGGGTAAAACTTCGTGTCCCCTGCCTCTTGTTACAATCCGGCCTAGACGCACAGTTCGGGACCCCCTACCCGAGATCCGCCGGTTTTGACACCGACAGGCGCCCTTCCTAAGCTCTTACACACTTGGTCACCATGTTGAACATCTCCAGAGCTATGCACACGTCCTCCTGGATGCGAGCTCCTCCTTCATCTTCACATCACGGACGCCATCGGAGAATGCTGAGATGATGGCCGTAACGACCCGAGACCGACGCTCCAGATGTGTCACACCCTGATTTTCATGCCACAACACTTAAGCTACTAAATCATGATAAATTGTGGTTTGACAATTTTTTTTGCATTATTTGGCTTTTATTTGGAGTTGGTTTTCTCTCAGTGTTTTTCAAGTGCTCTTTAAAGTCAACACAACTCCACCTTCTATACCTCATCTCCTTGCACCAAGCTTCTGCCCAGTGATCATGCCATGTGTATAGAGAAATATAGTATTTTCTTACAAAAATAATTTGGCCAAAAATCATTTTCTAAAATTAGTTTTCCAAAACCCCCTGAATTGAGGCTTGCACTGCAAGTACTTGATTTGGGGTGTGAAAAATCTTTCAAAAGGTATATTTGAATCCTATTAGATATAGGGTTCCCATAAACCACAAAAATATAATTTTAAAAGTTATTTTCCTATTTTATTTAAAAGCTTTTTCTTAAGGCCAGAAATGGTCTTTAATAGGGAAAAATTATTTCATTATTTCAAAAATATCTGAAAAAACAGGGAAACTCAGTGGACATATATTTTCCATATAAAAGAGTTTCAACACATGGTCATGTTCAAAATATTGGACAAAACCTCCCAAAACCATTTATGCCCATTTCAAGGATTTGAAATATTTCAATAGGAAATATTTTCATAAAAATCAAAGGAAAATCTAGCAAGTCAAAAATTCATATTGTGATCACCTTGCAAAGCCTCATATCAATCAAGGTCATTTTGGCTCACCAAAATGCCCCAAAACCCTCTCTGACCAGAATCAAATTTGAAAAACTTTGTACTACCAACTTTCTCTCCTTGACCCCAACTTTTGTGAGCATGTTCACATGACCAAATGAGGCCACTAAACCAAGTGGTGCCTCAAGGGGAAGTGATTTGCTCAACTAGATCTACACAAGTTCATTTTTGCTAATTTCTAGGGTTTACAAAAGTTGCATTGGCAACTTTTCCCAAATAAGCTCAAAATTGGTGGAAGGCCCTAATTATATGTTCCATTTCACCCTGTGGAGTATTATGCCAAACGGAGTTCATTTACCTGCCCAAACCAACAACGAACAGCACGCCCGACGATGCTTCTCGGCGTCCACAATACGCTACGACCTGGTCCCCTCCTCTTTCTCCCTCCTGCTGCCCCTGCTCGCACGCGCGCCGTCCGCCCGAGAGCTCCAATGAGCAGCCTCACATGCGCGGCATCTCTGGCCTTACCCCGCTCTCTCCCTTAGCTCCCCTCGGCGTAGTCCACGCCCAGAAACACCCCAGACACGGCGCCAGCTCCTCTCGAGCCCTGTGGCGACGAGCAGGAGCTCGCCGGTGCACGGGTCCATGGCACCCCGCCATTCGCCTATTTAAGGGCCTCCCCGAGCTCTCCTCTCCTCACCACTCGCTCTCTGCACCACGAAATAATCCCCGTGCACCCCCAGTTTCTCCCCTGAGCCGCCCGAGCCCGAGATCGAGCTCGAGCTCTGCCGCTTCGGCTCGCCGGAGTTCGCGAGGTAAAGGCCTACCCCGCTGCTTCTAAGCCCCGATCTGGAACTCCCGCACTCCACTGATCCGTTTCCCCCTGTTTCCCCTCTCTGTAGCTGCCGGAAACGGCCGAAACCACCGCCACCCGAAGTTCCTCCGCCGCGTGACCAGATCGCCGGTGAACCAGGCCACCCCAGCGACCAACTCCACCTCCGCCCGAACGGCGACACGACACTGAGCCCCGCTGTGCCCTTGCCCGACCTCGCCATGCCCTGCATCATCGCCGGTGAGCTCGCCGGCCGTCTGGACTAAAGGTTAGGGATGACAGGCAGGCCCCACCTATCAGCCTCTCCCCTCCATCGCCTCTCTCTCTCTAGCTGATGCCTGGGCCCCGCCCGTCCGGTTTAAACCTGGCGAGCACGCGTGCATCAGTGCGCTGGGCCGCCTCTCAGACCGGGCCTGCTGCGCTGCGCCTGTTCTGGCCCAATTGCACAGTGCTTCTTTTCCTTTTTCTTTTCTATGAGACTTGCAAAAATTCCACATGATTAAATATTCATCCAAATGCAATAATTCCAACTCCCATATTTTTCTAAAAATCCCACCTATTTAATTGTATAACTTTCACTCATGTCCAAACAACTTTTATGTACTATTCATATTCAAATTCAAATTTGAATATATTCCTCTGAAAATCCATTTCATCTATTCTGCCACTCCAAGTCCAAAACTAGGAATTTTCCCCTTCTTAGTTTTCACCCTAGTATTTAACAAAAATGAGTTGACATTTTTTCTGAGCACTTTGGTTTTTCTGTTTTATTATTGCCTTATTTTTCTCGTTGTTATTTTGCGACGATAGATTGCGTTGCTGACGAAGGAGTTGGACCATAACACTTTGAATACCTAGAAGACTTTGCTGAGCCAGGAAAGCAGCCCTTTGACCATGTCTATGAAACCCTTTTTCTATGCATGTCATTTAGCACCATATTGTTGTTGCAACAGAATCATGATGAGGTGGTAACCACCTTGATGGGTTGCCTCTATTACTTCCTTGTTGATACTTGCATTATGCATGACCCTACCTTCCTATGAGGGTTATGCCGGTGGGAGTAGATAGGATGCTAAAGTAGTTGCTATGCAAAAAGGGACGGGAATATGCATGGTGATGGAGACAAAGTATTTCCAAAAGACTTTTTTTTGAAAACCCCGTCGGGTGCCACTTATGCCCGAGGGTGATAATGAGATGGGTAACCATTTGATGACGAAGTGGTGTACCGAGGCAAGTGTGTGTGTTGTTTTCGAATACGGATTAGATTTAAGATTTGTCGACTGTCCCAACATTACATGCGCAACCACTCTACCCTAATATGGGAAAGGGCATTATTGATTACCTAGGCCGATACTAGCTTGGAGCCCACTTTAGTAGTGATGGGAGAGTCGTTGTTGCGCTCTCTCGGGATGGGGTCATGCCAGGTAGGGCGGCCATGACTGTTTTCACAGGGCACCGGACACAATGTTGGTACCCCGTGCTTGTGGTATGTGATGAATATGGGAGCAAGGCTCCACAACTTTAAGATGTGAAATGTTGGGCACGTGGGTTACTACCAATCGAGTGGACTCTATGTTAGTGTTGTCTAGGGAAAGATAGTGATCGAGTTCTTACCCCGGGTACTTGAGGTACCGCGGGTCATGGATGACACGGAAGTTCCCTGGATCTTGTGGTTAAAGTGTGCAACCTCTGCAGAGTGTAAAACTATTCGAATAGCTGTGTCCACGGTCAAGGACAGTTGGGCGGTGCTGCTTAAACTACGTCCAGAGTTTTACAAACTGTGTTTTTGTGTGTTGATAAAACTATTTGGGTTAAGTTAGATGGCTTGACACGATGATCAAATTGGATTGGTGTACAACTCAGCTTATGTTGATATCTGCAACCTGCCCATACGGATATCTGTACTCCCATGATGCATACTTTACATGTTGATAGATCATGTCATTGCACTCAAAACTAGCTTTCTGCAAACTACCTACTTAGTGATATATCATTGCATTATTGTGCCTTGTTCCAATCATGGGTTGCTTGCAAGTACTCATTGGCTTGCCACTGGTTATTTAATTGGCCAGGCATGGAAGAACAGGAGTTTGATGAAGAATTCTTTGGAGACGAACATGCGAACTAGGACGTTTCCCAGTCAGAATGCCTGTAGGGTTAAGGCAGATGGCATGGGTTCTACTTATCGACGAAGATTTCCGCTGCTTAAGTTTATTTGGTATTTAGCCCTTGTGGCTTTATCTATGTAAGAGTTGACCATAATGGTCATAATTCGTGTAAGACAGTATGTATGGATGTAAGACTATTGTTATTCAGCTTCTGTGTGTTCAGTGAGCATTGATTTGTGGGATCACTTTACACGTGCATTCGGTGATCACGACTTATGAGTCGGGGTCCCCACAGAGCTGGTATCAGAGCCATGCTGACTGTAAGAAGCCTTAGTTAGCATGGCCATTAGATAGGACAAAACCCGTTTGCAAGATCCTCTATGCTCCTCTTATTTGCTGAGATTTCCCAAACCTAAGGGATATTTCTCCTGACCTCCCCTATTCAACTTTTGTAGATGGCCGTTGCCCCCTTGAGACTCCTTATGACAGGATTCCCATCACTCCTAAAACACCGCCTCCAACAATGCCACTATCCCTTGCTGCCCATGTACACCCTGCATGAACTGGAAAATGAAGTGCTCGAGAAGGAGTTCTACGCCAAGGTTTTTGTGCCTACCAAGACCTCACCCCAGGGGTGGTTCTTCATTGGGCCGCCCATGCCAACAAGAGACCTGGCATTCAGCAAGTGGCATATGAAGCACTCCTCCGTCTTTGAGACCTCCTTCCAGAAATGAAAGAAGAACATGCCACCCGCTACCTACCGGGCAAGAACGGATTTGGAGCCCCAACTAAAGTGATGATTTCCCCAGAAGATGAGGATCCAACTCTCAAGTACCAGATCCGCTTCATCAACGCAGGAGACCACCTTCTACGTCACCTTACCGAAGCATTCCTTAAGGCTCGCCAAGACCTCCCTTCACTTCTGCACCTCTACTGCCTCGACAAGAAGAAGGTGGCCGAGCGAGGACAGAAAATCACTACCTTACAAGCCCACATTGCCAATCAGGAGCAACAAAAATCGAGGAACTTCCAGAAACCCGCAACCAAACCCCACGCAGAAGGCATAGGAATGAATTTCCATATCCACCTCGTAGAAGATTGTCGTCAGGCCACCGATGACATAACCCAAGACTGAGTGACAACCTTTTTGCTTCCGTCACTTGTCATGGGTGTGGTGAACTTGGGCACATTAAAAGGATGTGTCCCAACAGGTGGTCGACTGTCGCATACCCATTGGCACCACAAGGGGAACCCAGAAACTGAAGACTGAACGCCCTTCTCTCCGAGCAAGCACGACTACCAAGTCCGAGAACCCCTAGGGTAGGATGAGTCGTGTACCCCCATATGTGTAATTGAGTCTCTGTGATGGTTTGAATGGAACCACGTTCTGTGTTGCTTGTTTTTATTTGTTTGTGTTTTGATATAAGTCGCACATTTGCCCTAGGCAGCTTGTACGCGACCGTATCACCTATCATGTCTTAATGGAATTGTGTGTGGCCTTTACGACACTTGTTTGTTTACACTTGCACCATAAAACCCTCTTTTAGGCAGCCCCCTTCTATACTACTCCCTCTCATCTCTGAAGACCAGCAAGACTAAATGCACCAAGGATTCCACCTCGGCAAGCAACTGACACTGAAGACTTTTGCTATAGCCTCCTCGACCAAGTGCAATCCCGTAGTATTAACCCTCATGACTGGAACCCATCCCTAGACCCTTCGAGACTTCATGAGATAAACCATCTCGAATCCTTAACCATGTGCTTAACCCACAGAACTGCAAGAGAACCATTTAAGCCTCCGTAACCTCACTCAACATTGGGTTCATTATGGAACTAGTGGACGTAGGGAATGAGCACATTATCATCCTAATATAGCACAAGAACTGACGATGCCATAGGGAAGACCAGTTTGAGGATATAGGAATAGAGGACAAATGATTTGATGAGTTTATATCAATGACTTTGAGGAATTATATGAGACTATTTGGTGGATTATGAGGCTTTCATGTTGGTAGATGAACTTGGTGGGATCATGTTTATAGAGTAGCATAACTTTCCTTACCCTTTAGTAAACTGGATTTAGTAGGACAATTATGATCGCAAGCAGGAATTCTTGGAAGTATGTGGATTTAACTTAGCCATGGGATATCGATAGGAGACAATTAATATCACGTAAATGACTTGGGGGAAACATGTAGGAATTCTCGTTGGACGTGAGATTTGGATTTAAATAGATGATCCTAGTGGAGTATATGTGGTGAGTAAGTCTACATGGTTCGGAGTAAATTGGATTTAGACTGATGATCTCGATCATGGTACCATGTTTCTTGGTGGGCGATAAACTAGGGGATTGGATTAATTGTCGGAGTTGATATAAGCTTGACCTTGGAGTTTACTTGACCATGGAAGTTGGTGGTCTTACTATAGTAGAGACAGCCCTTTCAAGTATTTGTGGATTATATGGACTTTAGGAGATCATGTGGAACACCATAGACACTGGATTTGTGGAATTAAAGGATTATGTAGTGATTAATGGAAGTTAACGGGTTGTTGGAGTTGATTCATAGGAAGGAAACAAGATTTTGGAGTGGCATACGATGTGATTCCTTAGGATAGAGATACACTAACATGGTCCTTGGAAGAATAGGATGAACACTTGGATTGTTGTGTTTTATTCCCGCTTGGAAGCTTGTATGCTCTACCCATGGATTTTTAGGGGTAGCCATACATATGAGTTTGGGGATCGTAGACATATATGATTTTTTAGACCTCCTCTCGGGAGTCACGAGAATATGGATCACATGAGTAATGATTGGATTTGACCTATACGAAATAATGCTTTTGATGGTATAAGGTTATTTGTTTGAGGGACTAGATAGACTATTGGCATCTCAGAAGCCGTGCTTAAGGATAAGATGATAAATGTCCACTCGCACACTAGAATCCTTGAAACCCTTAAGCCCTACCAAGACACAACATGGTTGGATCATGACCATGAGCTCTGGCTCTAGGTCAAGTAGACCCTGACCAACACTCAACCGTGAGCACCACCACTCCCCAGCCTACTTTATGTACCCTATGAACAAGTCTCCATGGAGTACTTAGACAAGATAGTTGTCATCATTATTTGGTAACCTACTTGTCTACCCGAAGACGGAAGAAGAGCCGTTCAGCTGGTTAAGGAACATTTGAAGACCACCATGCCAAGGAGGAAGAACTATTGTCAAGGAGTGAACTTTCTCATCGAAGACCAGGTGTATCTGCAAGCCACTTCTCTCAAAGGAACCAAGCATTTCCATGTCAAAGGGAAGCTCACACCAAGATTTATCGGCCCTGTCCAAGATCACTGCAAGACGAAGAATAGATAGCTACCAGCTAGAGTTACCACCTGAGTCACAACATTTTACCACACGACACCACTCCAAAAATGTTTCCAACTTCCTAACTAGTCGGGTCTCTACAAGGACATCGATCACCGAGCCATCGACCTCCAGCCCAATATGACCTATGCGAGAGATCCAAATTGCAAGCTGGACCAAGCAGGACGTCATACACGAAGCCACGCCATTGAGTACTTCAAGGTTCAATGAAGAAACACTCAGAAGCACAAGCAGTATGAGGACGTGAAGACTACCCCAGGTCCAGTTTTTGTATTCCTTTCCACGCCTAGTTTGGGAATCTCGGGGACGAGATTCTTGTAAGGGGGGTAGGTCTGTCACACCCTGATTTTCATGCCACAACACTTAAGCTACTAAATGATGATAAAGTGTGGTTTGACAAAAACTTTTGCATTATTTGGCTTTTATTTGGAGTTGGTTTTCTCTTTGTGTTTTTCAAGTGTTCTTTAAAGTCAACACAACTCCACCTTCTATGCCTCATCTCCTTGCCCCAAGCTTCTGCCCAATGATCATGCCATGTGTATAGAGAAATATAGTATTTTCTTACAAAAATAATTTGGCCAAAAAGTATTTTGTGAAATTAGTTTTCCAAAACTCCCTGAATTGTGGTTTGCACTGCAAGTACTTGATTTGGGGTGTGAAAAATCTTTCAAAAGGTATATTTGAATCCTATTAGATATAGGGCTCCCATAAACCACAAAAATATAATTTTAGAAGTTATTTTCCTATTTTATTTAAAAGCTTTTTCTTAAGGCCACAAATGGTTTTTAATAGGGAAAAATATTTTATTATTTCAAAAATATCTGAAAAAATCAGGGAAACTCAGTGGACATATATTTTCCATATATAAGAGTTTCAACACATGGTCATGTTCAAAATATTGGACAAAACCTCCCAAAACCATTTATGCCCATTTCAAGGATTTGAAATATTTCTACAGGAAATATTTTCATAAAAATCCAAGGAAAATCCAGCAAGTCACGAATTCATATTGTTATCTCATTGCAAAGCCTCATATCAATCAAGGTCATTTTGGCTCACCAAAATGCCCCAAAACCCTCTCTGACCGGAATCAAATTTGAACAACTTTGTACGACCAGCTTTCTCTCCTTGCCCCCAACTTTTGTGAGCATGTTCACATGACCAAATGAGGCCACTAAACCAAGTGGTGCATCAAGGGGAAGTGATTTGCTCAACTAGATCTACACAAGTTCATTTCTGCTAATTTCTAGGGTTTACAAAAGTTGCATTGGCAACTTTTCCCAAATAAGCTCAAAATTTGTGGAAGACCCTAATTATATGTTCCATTTCACCCTGTGTAGACTTATGCTAAATGGAGTTCATGTACTTTCCCAAACCAACAACAAACACCTTCCGCCACTTTGCCAAAACAACTACTTTGACCTCTTCCACTAATCCAAATGAGTTCTCCCCTTTACCACACCGCCTCCTAACCTCCCCCTACCTCTGGCATTTAGCACAAGTCAATGCCCATTGATCAAGGGGCTGAAACCACCAATTTTCTAGTCTGGACAGTCCCATTTCCACTCTTCTCCTTCCTCTCTCTTCACCCACTGGCCACCCAAAGCATCCAAGGCCATAGCCCAATATTTACTTCCCGTAGAGCTACCAGACACCTTTGGCCGCGCCCACATTGCATAGAAAATGGCCATGCCGGCCATTTGGGCGCTCTGGAGCGCGCTACAGTGCGCTCTCGCACTGTAGCGGCCCCCTGCCAAGCACATCCGGCCACCTCGGGCCTCCCCAGCATGCCCGACGATGCTTCTCGGCATCCGCAATATGCTACGGCCTGGTCCCCCTCCTCCTTCTCCCTCCTGCTGCCCCTGCTCGCACGCGCGCCGGCCCCCCGAGAGCTCCAATGAGCGGCCTCACACGCGCGTCATCTCTGGCCTTACCCCGCTCTCTCCCTTAGCTCCCCACAGCGTAGTCCACGCCCAGAAACACCCCAGACACACCGCCAGCTCCTCCCGAGCCCTGTGGCGACGAGTAAGAGCTCGCTGGCGCACGGGTCCACGGCACCCCGCCGTTCGCCTATTTAAGGGCCTACCCGAGCTCTCCTCTCCTCACCACTCGCCCTCTGCACCACGAAATAATCCCCCTGCACCCCTAGTTCCTCTCCAGAGCCGCCCGAGCCCGAGATCGAGCTCGAGCTCCGCCGCTTCGGCTCGCCGGAGTTCGCGAGGTACAGGCCGTCCCTGCTGCTCCTAAGCCCCGATCTGGAACCCCCGCACTCCACTGATCTATTTCCCCCTGTTTCCCCTCTCTATAGCCACCGGAAACGGCCGAAACCACCGCCCCCCGAAGCTCCTCCGCCGCGTGACCTCATCGCCAGTGAACCAGGCCACCCCGGCGACCAACTCCACCTCCACCCGAACGGCGACACGACGCTGAGCCTAGCCGTGCGTCGCCCGACCTCGCCGTGCCCTGCATCGTCGTCGGTGAGCTCGCCGGCCGTCTGGACTCGGGGTTAAGGATGACAGGCGGGCCCCGCCTGTCAGCCTCTCCCCTCCATCGCCTCTCTCTCTCTCGCTGATGCCTGGGCCCCGCCCGTCAGGTTTAAACCTGGCGCGCGCGCATGCACCAGTGCGCTGGGCCGCATCTCAGACTGGGCCTGCTGCGCTGCGGCTGTTCTGGCCCACTTGCACATTGTACTTTTCCTTTTTCTTTTCTGTTAGACTTGCAAAAATTCCACTGGATTAAATATTCATCGAAATGCAATAATTCCAACTCCCATATTTTTCTTAAAATCCCACCTATTTAATGGTATAACTTTCACTCATGTCGAAACAACTTTTATGTATTGTTCATATTCAAATTCAAATTTGAATATATTTAAACCCCTCTGAAAATCCATTTCATCTATTCTGCTACTCCAAGTCCAAAACTAGGAATTTTCCCCTTCTTAGTTTTCACCCTAGTATTTAACAAAAATGAGTTGACATTTTTTCTAAGCACTTTGGTTTTTCTGTTTTATTATTGCCTTATTTTCTCATTATTATATTGCGATGATAGATTGCGTTGCTGACGAAGGAGTTGGACCAGAAGACTTTGAAGACCCTGAAAACTTTGCTGAGCCACGCAAGCAGCCCTTTGACCATGTCTATGAAACCCTTTTTCTATGCATGTCATATATCACCATATTGTTGTTGCAACGGAATCATGATGAGGTGGTAACCACCTTGATGGGTTGCCTCTGTTACTTCCTTGTTGATACTTGCATTATGCATGACCCTACCTTCCAATGAGGGTTATGCCGGTGGGAGTAGATAGGATGCTAAAGTAGTTGCTATGCAAAAAGGGACGGGAATATTCATGGTGATGGAGACAAAGTATTTCCAAAAGACTTTGTTTGAAAACCCCTTCGGGTGCCACTTATGCCCGAGGGTGATAATGAGATGGGTAACCACTTGTTGACGAAGTGGTGTACCCAGGCAAGTTTGTGTGTTGTTTTCGAAAACGGATTAGATTGAAGATTTGTCGACTGTCCCAACCTTACATGCGCAACCACTCTACCCTAATATGGGAAAGGGCATTATTGATTACCTAGGCCGATACTAGCTTGGAGCCCGCATTACTAGTGACGGGAGAGTCGTTGTTGCGCTCCCTCGGGACGGGGTCGTGCCAGGTAGGGCGGCCATGACTGTTTCCACAGGGCACCGGACACACCGTTGGTATCCCGTTCTTGTGGTATGTGATGAATATGGGAGCAAGGCTCCACATTTTTAAGATGTGAAATGTTGGGCACGGGGGTTACTACCAATCGAGTGGACTCTATGTTAGTGTCGTCTAGGGAAACATAGTGATCGGGTGCTTTCCTCGGGTACTTGAGGTACTGCGGGTCGTGGATGACACGGAAGTTCCCCGGATCTTGTGGGTAAAGTGTGCAACCTCTGCAGAGTGTAAAATTATTCAAATAGCCGTGTCCACGGTCAAGGACAGTTGGGCGGTGCTGCTTAAACTACGTCCAGAGTTCTACAAACCGTGTGTGTGTGTGTTGATAAAACTATTTGGGTTAAGTTAGATGGCTTGACACGATGATCAAGTTGGATTGGTGTCCAACTCTGCTTATGCTGATATCCGCAAGTTGTCCATACGGATATCTATACTCCCATGATGCATACTTTACATGTTGATAGATCATGTCATTGCACTCAAAACTAGCTTTCTGCAAACTACCTACTTAGTGATATATCATTGCATTATTGTGCCTTGTTCCAATCATGGGTTGCTTGCGAGTACATTCAAAGTACTCATTGGCTTGCCACTGGTTATTTAATTGGCCAGGCATGGAAGAACATGAGTTTGAAGAAGAATTCTTTGGAGACGAACATGCGAACTAGGACGTTTCCCAGTCAGAATGCCTGTAGGATTAAGGCAGATGGCATGGGTTGTACTTATCGACGAAGATTTCCGCTGCTTAAGTTTATTTGGTATTCAGCCCTTGTGGCTTTATCTATGTAAGACTTGACCATAGTGGTCATAATTCGTGTAAGACGGTATGTATGGATGTAAGACTATTGTTATTCGGCTTCTGTGTGTTCAATGAGCAATGATCTCTAGGATCACTGTACACGTGCACTCGGTGATCACGACTTATGAGTCGGGGCCCCACAAGACGCCTTCCATGTTTTGCGTGTCAATTGTGTTATTCATTTGTTTGTTGAATTTCATCATGTGATCATGTGCTTTGCGTTCGTATGTTTTCCTAAAACTTACATCCATTCATAGTGCCGCTTCTCCTTTCATCTCGTGTCCTTTCTCAGATCGACCGGGTTTTGTTTCCCTCTTGTCTCGCCGCATAACATCTCCGTACAACCCACACTCTTTACTGCCTAGTCCGAAAACCTCTCTTGAATCCGACCCATATGGTCATGACCGATGGATCCGGATCATCTCCCAAATATATTCAGTTTATTTATTGGACTCCCCTAACCTTTTATTCTCGACTGTCCAATCGTGATCCGATGATCAAATTTGCTCTGAACCCCCTTTGGTCCATATGCTATTTATTGCAGATGACCCCCTAACCAAATCTGAGCCAACCCTAATTTCTAGGAGATTTGTCCATGCCGCCAACGCCACACTCGTCTTCCACCTCGGGATCCATCCCCATCCATACCTGCCCAAATCACCACGCTGCGCCGCCACCCCCACAAAAATCCACTCGGCTTTTCGTGCCCGGCCAATCCAGAGCGTAGCTCCTCCCTGCCTCGATCTGGATCGAGAGGAGCGCCAAGCCACAAGCCCCAGTGCGGATCCATCCTAGCCTCTCCTCGCGGAGACCTCCCAGGGAGTCTGCCATGGCATCCAGGGAGGTTCAGGCATCAGCAGCCGCCGTTTCACACCGGATCCACCACGGGAATGGACGGATCCGTCGTGCTCGACCCCATGACCTCCTCCTCCAGGGACCCCTCGTGCCCTTCTACTTCCCTGTTGTCTCTCTCTAAGCTTTCATTCCCCTGTTCTTCTCTCAATTCTCTCTCTCCTCTCGTTCTTCAGGCAACAATAGCCGTCGTGGGAGTCGTCGCGCCATACGGCCACCACTCCGGCGACCCCGGCAACCATCAGTATCTTCCCCGTCGAAGGCCGCCGCCGTTGCTCTGGTCCGACGTGACCAGCATGACCAGTGTTGGCGTTCTGGGAACAGGGGTCCCCAGACTTTCCTACCTGCGGCCCACGGCGTGGCTAAGCCAGCAGGCCGTACAGCCCATCTTCATCAACAAGGCATCCAAGACCCTCGTGAGGGGCCAAGCCTCACGAGGCGGATGATGCAAGACCTCCTCTAGAGTGTCCTAGTCAGGCTGGCTCACGAGGAGTGGAGATATCAAGGCGAGGCAAACCTCATGAGGCTCTCGTGACATGATCCATGACGATCGACACCAGGCGGGCGGCAGGCGGGCGCCAGCATGTGTAGCGTCCTTCTTTCCTCTTTGGTGCTAAGGAGGCCTGCGCATGCAAGGAGTACCGAGGCATCAGGAAAAGGTTGCCATATCGGTGCAACAAGACCAGGGCAAGAAGGACGGCAAGACGGAGGTCATCGTGGAGCCCAAGATGGCGTCACCACCAGAGCCTTTCGCAGGCGGAGACCGCCTTTGTCAGGATAGCTTGTACTAGCTGTCCCCCTTCAAATTTGCCCGCCGTTGTTGGCTCCCTTCCCGATCAATATTTGGGAAGAGGACTAGGGCCTCTATAAGTAGGACTAGCCACCACCATAGGCAGGGAGGACCTTTTTCAGACCACTCTCACCCGCACAAGTTAGCCAAGCACAAGAACACCTCAACCTCAAGAGGTTGTTCTTCCCCTTGAATTGTTCACCATCAGCCCAAGAGGCAATCCACCACCACACTGGAGTAGGGTATTACACCACAACGATGGCCCGAACCATTATAAATCTTGTGTCTTTCTATGTTGCGAGTTCGTCAAGTTCGTCCGCGAGATCTTAGCGAGCTAGGGCGTAGATCGGTGGGAGGAAAAGACTTCGCGAGCACCCCAGTGTCCGAACATTAAGGGTTTGCCGGAACACCACATTCGACATTTGGCGCGCCAGGTAGGGGTGCGCCGTAGCTTCCCCTCCGTCGATCTGCGCTCCGTCGCCACCGCGCTTCGCCCACATGGCAGGTGCCCTGCAGCCGACTCCAACGGTCAGCATTGACAACGGGTCCAGGGGGCTCCGAGCTCTGGCCCCCGCCCTACGGTAGGTGCAGTGGCCGCCCAAGTTCAGGCCGGAAATGCCGCCATGCTACGACGCCGCGGTGGACCCGTCAGCTTTCCTGCTTGCGTACGAGGAGGCCGTCCTTGAAGCCGGGGGTGATGACAAGGTCATGGCCAACTGGCTTCCTATGGCCCTCGCCGGCGAGCCACGCGCCTGGCTGCTCAACCTTCCCGGATCCATGGTGGCATCTTGGGAGGAGCTCCGCGATCTCTTCACTGCTCGCTACGCGGTGTCGGCGCACCACGCAGTCGCGGCCCTGCTGGGAGGCTCTCAAGCACCGGCGTCAGACCGCTACGCCAAGCCGTTCCTCCGTTAGATCGGGGCCACCTCCAGGCGCCCAGTGGCTCCGCCGGGTTGGGCTGCACTAGAGGCCGACCTGACCTTAGGCTCAGAAGACCACCCCGACTCCATCGCCATCTCCGGAATGCTCCCGATGCTCTGCACGCCCACCATCTGCAATGTGGCCGTCACCAAGACCCTCATCGACGGTGGTGCTGGCCTCAACTTGCTCTCCGTGGAAGCCTTCAGCCTTCTCCATGTGCCACTCGAGCGGCTCGGCCTCAGTAAGCCCTTCTCGGGAGTGGGTGGTGGAGCTGCCCGCTCCCTGGGACAGATCCGCCTCCTTGTCACCTTCGGCACACGCGGCAACTACCGCACCGAGCTGGTGGACTTCAACATCACTCGCATCGGTCTCCCGTACAACGCCATCCTCGGGTACCCGGCTCTCACTCAGTTCATGGCGGCGACTCACCCGGCTTACAACCTCATGAAGATGCCAGGGAGCAAGGGCATCCTCACCATCAAGGGGGACACTAAGGAGGCCGTGACAGTGCTCAAGCTCGCCTTCAAGACCGCGGTAGCAGCACAACCCGCCGAGGCCGGTGCCCCTGCGGCCAAGGAGGCCGCGCCCACCAAGAAGAAGCAGTTGTTCATCCGAGACAAGGTGGACACCAAGAAGGTATCGGTCAGCGAGGACGGGTCTTCAGGAGCCACCTCTACCATAGGAGCCGGCATTGACCCGGAACAAGAAGAAGCCCTGGTGAGGTTTTTGCGCGCGAACAAGGAGATATTCGTGTGGGAGCCCAATCGGCTGGTAGGGGTCCCGAGGGAGGTGATCCAGCATCATCTAAGAGTATGCCCCAACATCCGTCCCATGAAGCAGCGAGCAAGACGGAAGTCCACTGAGAAGCAGGCCTTCATCGTCTAGGAGACACACATGCTAGAAGTGGCAGGTGCCATTCGAGATGTTCGATACCCCGAATGGCTGGCTGAAAGCACAAGTGCTCCCTAGGTGGTTTTGATAATTGATGACAACATATCTCTTGTTGGACTAACACTTCTATCTAGCATGTTTCAGATAAGTTCAAAAATGAAGTGGCATGGACTAAAGGTTGTGGGAACTCCTTCAAGATGCTAAGGACAAGGGATTGGCTAAAGCTTCAAGGTCAAGACTCTTCACTTTTACATTTTAGTGATCCAAGATCACATTGAGTCCATAGGAAAAGCCAATACTATCAAGGAGGGATGAGGTGTTTCTTAATGAGCCTCTTGCTTCATGTGCTTAATGATATGCTCCAAAATCCTCAACTACTTTCCCATATCCACATATGACCTAAACCCTAAGCCAAGCTTGGTCCTACCGATTTTTCCTATCCGGCGCCACCGAGTTTCACTTGTCATTAGCCACTGCCAAACCCTAGCAATTCGGTTCTACCGATAAGGATCTCGGTCCCACCGAGATGGGGTAGCAAACTCTCTGTTTCCCTTTAGTAACTTTTCGGTCCCACCGAAAGAGCGAATCGGTCCCACCGAGATTGCAATGTAAACTCAATGTTTCCCCTTTGTAACTTTTCGGTCTCACCGAGTTCCACTCGGTCTCACCCAAAGAGCAAATCGGTCCCACCGAGTTTGCCTGACCAACTCTCTGGTTAGCTAATTACCAAATTCGGTCTCACCGAGTTTGTGTAATCGGTCTCACCGAGATTACGTTATGCCCAAACCCTAACCGAATCGGTCCTACCGAGTTGCATGTCAGTCCCACCGAAATTCCTAACGGTCACTTTGTTCCTTGCATATTTGTTTCCTTCTCTCTCACACAAAAAAAAACTTCATCTAGAAACTTTCACTCTTTTTTTTTTGATTTTTGTTCTGCATATTTCTGCATCAAATTCCTTGCAAATCTTTCAGCTAATTCATTGCAAATCTTTGTGAGATCTTACTTGTCTAGTGAGCTGAGGTGACAAGTGTTTTTCTCTGTGTAAACTCGGTTTCACTGACTTGCAATTTTCGGTCCAACCGAATCTTTTCGGTACCACCGAAAAATGCCACTCGGTGGCACCGACTCTGCAATCAGAAAAACAGTTTGCCACTTGTTCTACATTTCTTCTGATCCAGCTCCACTCAATGAATCTTGTCCTCCACAAGCATCACAATTTTATCCTCTGCTTTGTGCTGAATCTCAAGGACCAAACCTATTCGACGGATTCCAGGGAAAACCTTCTTGGAAATTGATGTCAAAGGGGTAGAGAGAGATCACATCAAAGCTTATAGGAGAGAGAGATCACATCAAGGGAGAGAAACAGTCTCAAGGACCAAACCTACAAGTGAGAAAGTATTAAGGGGGAGAGAGAGACCTCAAGGGGGAGAGAAAGTCTCAAGGATCCCAGATGTTGTTAAGGGGGAGAGAGAGATTTCTAGGGAGAGAAAATACTCAAGGATCCCAGATGCTTGATGTTCAAGAGGAGAGATGCCACATGTCTTTTTGGGGGAAAGACATGTTCATATGAACTCAATTGAATTTAGTTCTATTCATATCCTACAGCTCTGATTTTCTGTTTCCTATCTTCTCCCAATATCCCATGTAAGATTCAGGGGGAGCAAGACACCTAAGGGAAAGAAATCAGTCAAATTCATTGCATATCTTTATTCTTGGGGACATGTTGAATTCTATTTGGTACCTTGTACTCACACTCTACATGTCATCCCAATCTTGGCATTCTTGTGGTTTCTTTTGTTTGCTCTGGCTAGTGGACGTACCTGTGTTATCTAACCTTGTTTGTGCAGGTTCATTCCATCCTAAGCCAACTCAAGACCACAAGGTAAGTATATGCATCAAAATCATGAGTATGAGGAGTTCTTGCTTATGTACATACTGTTTGTAAGAAGGACTCATGAGCATGAAGGTATTTTCCTTAATAATCTTTTGCTCTGATGCATATGGCCAAGATACATGTAACACATTGCCTACTCTGTCATGATCATGCTCTCACATGCCTCTATATTTCATATTTACATGAGTGCATACATGTAGGGGGAGCCTATGCTTGCTACATGTTCTTCCAAAGCTTTACTTGCTGTTCTTCATATCTTTATCTAAAGCTTTGATGTATGTTGCCATCAATTACCAAAAAGGGGGAGATTGAAAGCACAAGTGCTCCCTAGGTGGTTTTGATAATTGATGACAACATATCTCTTGTTGGACTAACACTTCTATCTAGCATGTTTCAGATAAGTTCAACAATGAAGTGGCATGGACTAAAGGTTGTGGGAACTCCTTCAAGATGCTAAGGACAAGGGATTGGCTAAAGCTTCAAGCTCAAGACTCTTCACTTTTACATTTTAGTGATCCAAGATCACATTGAGTCCATAGGAAAAGCCAATACTATCAAGGAGGGACGAGGTGTTGCTTAATGAGCCTCTTGCTTCATGTGCTTAATGATATGCTCCAAAATCCTCAACTACTTTCCCATATCCACATATGACCTAAACCCTAAGCCAAACTCGGTCCTACCGATTTTTCCTACCGGCGCCACCGAGTTTCACTTGTCATTAGCTACTGCCAAACCCTAGCAATTTGGTTCTACCGATAAGGATCTCGGTCCCACCGAGATGGGGTTGCAAACTCTCTCTTTCCCTTTCGTAACTTTTCGGTCCCACCGAAAGAGCGAATCGGTCCCACCGAGATTGCAATGTAAACTCAGTGTTTCCCCTTTGTAACTTTTCGGTCTCACCGAGTTCCACTCGGTCTCACCGAAAGAGCAAATCGGTCCCACCGAGTTTGCCTGACCAACTCTCTGGTCTCACCGAGATTACGTTATGCCCAAACCCTAACCGAATCGGTCCTACCGAGTTGCATGTCAGTCCCACCGAAATTCCTAACGGTCACTAGGTTTACATTTTCGGTCCGACCGAGTTTATTGATTCGGTCCCACCGAGATTGGAAAACTGTGTAAGGGTTGGATTTTGTGTGGAGGCTATATATACCCCTCCACCTCTTTCTCATTTAGTGAGAGAGCCATCAGAACACACACATCATTCCAACTCATTTGTTCTGAGAGAGAACCACCTACTCATGTATTGAGACCAAGACATTCCATTCCTACCATATGAATCTTGATCTCTAGCCTTCCCAAGTTGCTTTCCACTCAAATCTTTTTTTCACCAAATCCAAATCCTATGAGAGAGAGTTGAGTGTTGGGGAGACTATCATTTGAAGCACAAGAGCAAGGAGTTCATTACCTACACACCATTTGTTACTTCTTGGAGAGTGGTGTCTCCTAGATTGGCTAGGTGTCACTTGGGAGCCTCCGACAAGATTGTGGAGTTGAACCAAGGAGTTTGTAAGGGCAAGGAGATCGCCTACTTCGTGAAGATCTACCGCTAGTGAGGCAAGTCCTTCGTGGGCGATGGCCATGGTGGGATAGACAAGGTTGCTTCTTCGTGGACGCTTTGTGGGTGGTTGCTTCTTCGTGGACCCTTCGTGGGTGGAGCCCTTCGTGGACTCGCGCAACCATTGCCCTTGGGTGGAGCCCTGTGTGGACTCGCGCAACCGTTACCCTTCGTGGGTTGAAGTCTCCATCAACGTGGATGTAGGATAGCACCACCTATCCGAACCACGGGAAATACATCCGTGTCTCCAATTGCGTTTGATCTTTCCAAACCCTTCCCTTTACATTCTTGCAAGTTGCATGCTTTACATTCCGCTGCTCATATACTCTTTGCATGCTTGCTTGATATGTATTGTGTGTGTTGAAATTGTGCCTAAACTCCACTTAAACCGAAAAAGATTAAAAAATTGCAACTTTAGCACTAAGTGTCTAATCACCCCCCCTCTAGACACATCTACTTCTAGATCCTACACTGGCAAACCCTGTCATGGTGCCGAAAAAAGGCGGGAAGGAATGGATGTGCGTCGACTTCACCAATCTTAACAAAGCCTGCCCTCAAGACCCGTTCCCACTCCCGCTCATCGACTAGATTGTTGACTCCACCGCCGAGTGTGACCTACTGTGCTTCCTGGATGCGTTCTCAGGGTATCATCAAATCAAGATGGCGGTGGAAGATGTGGAGAAGATGGCCTTCTTGACACCATGTGGGGTGTACTGCTACACCTGCATGCCCTTCGGGCTGCGCAACGCGGGAGCGACCTTTCAGCGGTTGATGCAGATCGCTCTGGGGCGGCAGCTCGGGAGGAACGCAGAGGCTTACGTCGATGACATAGTGGTCAAGTCTTGCGAGGCAAGGGCATTGATTCTAGACTTGGAGGAGACCTTCGAGAACCCGCGCCAAGTGAACTTGAGGCTCAACCCGGAGAAATGCGTGTTCGGTGTCCCCTCCGGCAAGCTGCTGGGATTCCTCGTATCCCACAGGGGGATCGAGGTGAACCCGGAGAAGATCAAGGCTATCGAGGACATGAGCTCGCCGCAGACCCTCAAAGAGATGCAGAAGCTAGTTGGGCGGGTGACCATGTTAGGGCGTTTCATCTCCAAACTAGGAGAGCGTGCCTTACCATTCTTCAAGCTCATGAAGAGGAAGGGCCCGTTCGAGTGGAACCTGGAGGCCGACCGGGCCTTCCAAGACCTCAAGAAATACCTTACTAGCCCCCAGTGATGGTGGCACCCCGGCCCCTCGAGCCTTTGGTACTCTACCTTGCTGCCACCCCGTACTCCGCCAGCGCGATGTTAGAGGCGGTTCGGGAGGAGTGCCAAGCCAAGGGCGCGCCACGCCAGGCCAAGGCTGAAGTAGCGCGGGGTCAGGAAGGCACAGCAAAGGCATCAGCGGTTGAAGGCCAAGCTCAGCAGGGCGGCGTCACAGAAGCTCCTGAGGACAGTTGGGTCTCGGGGACCCTTCCACCTTAGGATATGCCCAGATCTCCATAGGACCCGAGCCTCGACGGCGTGCTAGCCCTCGTCGAACACCCGGTGTACTTTGTCAATGCCGTACTACGGGATACGGGAGCGCGCTACCCCATGCCCTAGAAACTCCTGCTCGCACTCCTGGTGGCGTCACGCAAGCTGCGACACTACTTCCAGTGCCACCCCATCAAGGTCGTCTCATCCTACCCACTGGAAAGGATACTTAGGAGCCCTAACTCATACGCAAGGGTCGCAGAGTGGAACATCGAATTGCAAGCGGTCCGGTTGGAGTTCAGCACTACTAGGGTCATCAAGGGGCCGCACTCACTGACTTTGTGGCAGAATGGACGGATGCCCCGACACTTGAGGAAGGAGAAGATCGGTCCACCTCCCCAGGAAGTGAGGCTCCGGACGGTTGGGTCATGTATTTCGATGGAGCCTTCGCACACCAGGGCGCGGGGGCTGGGGCATTGCTCATCTCGCCCACCCAGGACAAGCTCTACTACGCCGTGCAACTCTGCTTTCAGCACGGCGAGAAGGTCTCCAACAACATCGTAGAATACGAAGGCATCATAGCTGGCCTAAAAGCTGCAGCGGCCCTACGGGTGAAGCACCTCACCATCAGAGGCGACTCACAACTCCTCTTAAACTTCTTCAACAAGGTGTATGAGCCGAAGGACGAGCATATGGAGGCCTACCTCGCGGAGGTGTGCAAGATGGAGAAATAGTTCTCGGGCCTGGAGCTGCAGCACGTGCCCCGGAGCACCAACAAGGAAGCCGATGACATCGCCAGGGGAGCATCCAATAGGCAACCGCAGGAACCAGGCGTCTTTGAGGAGCGACTCTTCAAGCCATCAGCTGCACCACCTCTTTCAAGCACGGCCCGGCCACGGGAAGAGCTCCCCCAGCCTCCGAACACGGGAGCCCCGACCTATGGACCGACCTCCGGCGCTTGGCTGCTCTTGGCGCTCGACCCCAGGAGGAATACTGGACCAAGGAATTCAAGGAGTACTTAACGCACGACACGTTGCCAGAGAAGGAAGAGGAGGCGGAGCGCGTGGCCCGACAAGCCACGACATACTGTATCCAAGACGGCGAGTTATATAGGAAACGACCGAACAATGTCACACTGCGCTGCATATCCAGCGACCAAGGAAGGGAGTTGCTGATTGACATACACGGCGGGGACTGCGGACACCACTCGTTGTCACGGACCCTCATCGGCAAGGCTTTCCGCAGTGGGTTCTACTGGCCTACAGCACTCAACGACGCAGCCGAGATGGTGAAGTCTTGGGAAGCTTGCTAGTTCCACGCGAAGCAAATCCATCAGCCCGCTCAGGGACTTCAAACCATCCCACTCACATGGCCGTTCTCGGTCTGGGGGCTGGATATCCTAGGCCCGTTCCCTCGGGCACCAGGGGCTACTGTTACCTCTACGTCGCCATCGAAAAGTTCACCAAGTGGGCGGAAGTGGAAGCCGTCCGTACCATCCCAGCCAGCTCTGCTGTCAAGTTCATCAAGGGCCTCGTGAGCCGCTTCGGGGTCCCCAACTGCATCATCACAGATAACGGTTCGCAGTTTACTAGAAACCTCTTCAAAACCTACTGTGCTAACCTTGGAAACGCAGATCTGCTACGCTTCAGTGGCCCACTCCAGGAGCAATGGTTATGCCGAACGTGCTAACGCGGAGGTCCTGAGGGGCCTCAAGACCAGGACCTTCAAGAACAAGCTGGAGGCCTGCGGCAGGGGCTGGCATGACGAGCTCCAGTCCGTACAATGGTCCATCTGGACCACCGCTGCCAAGCCAACGGGAGAGACTCCATTCTTCCTCGTCTACGGAGCTGAAGCAGTCCTCCCTCACGAGGTCAAGCATCGCTCCGCACGGGTCCTGGCGTTCGATGAAACACAGCAGGATGCCACGCGGGGATGGACCTCGTGTTGGGGGAGGAACGTCGCCGCGAAGCTGCGCTACGGGCGGCGAGGTACCAGCAAGCACTGCGGCGATACCACTACCGCAACATCCGCTCCAGGACACTCGAGACGGGTGACCTAGTCCTGAGGCGGGTCCTCTCCAGGGAAGGGCTACATAAGCTTTCTCCAATGTGGGAGGGCCGGTTCAAGGTCGTCCACATCTCTAGGTCTGGCGCCGTGCGCCTGGAAACAAAAGACGGAGTACCTTTCCAAAACGCCTGAAACATCCAGCACCTCCGGAAATTTTACCCATGAAGCAAGGCCCAGAGCCTATGAAGCAAGGCCCAGAGCCCGAGAAGAAAGGCCCAAAGCCTGTGAAGAAGGCCAGGTGCCTGTGAAGAATCGATGCCCGTGACACTCTCATGTAATAATGAGTTGGGGATGTACACGCCCCCGAGTCTCAGGAGTGCCGGCCTCAGGCCTTGTGGCTCCCGCCCATGCCTAGTGGCAGCACTTAGCTCCGCGCTGGTGAGAAGACTTGAAGACTAGATTAGGTGCCGGACACAGCTTTTCATTTGCTTTCCTCATTTGGCTCCCTTTTCCTTAATCAAAATTTGCTCTTGGCATTCCTTGCTCATTTGACCCCCTCACCTCTCGCTGCATTTTTTCGGCTCGGGTTAGCTCGTGTTCTCTCTCTCGCATGCCTCGCGAGGGGGCTGGGCAGGTGCCCTCGCGAGCATTTTTCTCCCTTCTCTGCCTTCTCGCTCACCACCCTCGTTCGAGCCGAAAAGCTGGCGTGCCCCTTAGGTACCGCAATACAAGGGGCCATGTCAGGGCCAGGGCGAACGACAAATCTTTTAACGCACTTCCTAACAAGCTTTTGCTGTTCCTGAGCAAATGCAGGCCACCAAGGCAATATGGACACGAGGAAATGAGCGCCTCGTGAGGAAGAGGGCGTCCCGGATATACCAGGTTAAGTTATCTTTGCACGAAATAACGACACAACACGCACGATGCCACAACTAAGGAACCATAGTTCGATACACGCCCCCCTGGGCCCAAACTGATTACATTCTTGATGCAGGAAAAAGAGTAAAACAAAAGCAGCGTTGCTGCAATCTGCGGAGGCAGACCCCTAGCGGCACCCCGAGCTTAGCCGGATCCTTCTTCGCGCTTCACGGAGGCACGGCGACAAGATGACCCACTGCCGCCTTCAATGCGTGTGCGGCGGCGCTGCGGCTGGTCGTAGCCACCATTGCTGGAGCTATCGCCGGAGGAGAAGCCGCCGTAGCTGGACAAGGCACGGCCGCCCCCGAGGGCGGGCTCGCCCTCATCCTCGTCACGACCGTCCGCGAGACCGGAGGCGTGCTTTGGTGGCGCCCCCCATCCGCGCTTCCACATGGCGGAGGTGTCGCTGGAGTTCGTCGTCTGGTTGGAGAACCCGGCCGGCAACTAGCTCCAACTTCCCCGCTTCTTCACCGGCGAACTGCCGGCCTCTGATCCAAGTGGACTCTGGCTGCAGGCGGATGGCTGCTGCTGCAAGGCCTCTTGGGTTGCGGTCGAGACTTCCGCCGCGTGCAACATAGCCCTGGCCCGCGGCTGGCAGACATTCGCCCGCGCACACGGCCTGGGCAGGCGGTGCACCCACCACTTCAGGTACGATGGTGGATCGACCCTTTATGTGACGGTGTTTGGGGAAGAAGGTCGTCGCACCGAGTTCTGCCCCGAGGCGAATGACGGCGAGGAGGTACTCGGCCTTGGGGACAGTCGCAACGAGGACGAGGGCGAGCCCGCCCTCGACGGCGATAGTGTCTCGTCCAGCTACGGCGGCTCTTCCTCCGGCAATAGCTCCAGCAGTAGCGGCTATGACCAGCCGCAGCGTCGCCGCGCCCGTTTTGAAGGCGACAGTGGGTCGTCTCATCGCCGCACATCCGTGAAGCGTGAGGAAGGATCTAGCTGGGATCGGGGTAGTGCTAGGTGCCTGTCTTCACGGATCGCCGCAACGCTACTTTTGTTTTGCTCTTTTCCTGCATCAAGAATGAAACCAGCATGGGCCCAGGGGGGCGTGTATCGCACTATGGTTCCTTGGTTATATCAGTATGCGTGTTGTTCTCATGCCGTGTCGTTATTTTGTGCAAAGTTAACTTAACCGGGTATACTCATGATGTGCTCTTCCTCGCGAAGCATTTATTTCCTCGCATCCATCTTGCCTTCGTGGCCTACATTCGCTCAGCAATTGCGAAAAACTCGTTAGGGAGTGCGTTAAAAGATGTGCCGTTCATCCTGGCCCTGACCTAGCGTTTTGTATGGCGGTACCCGAGGGGCACGAACTAGGAGAGGTGCTCCAGCTTTTGGCTCGAACGAGGGTGGCTCACGAGAAGGCAGAATGGAGAAAAAATGCTCGCGACGGCACCTGCCTAGCCGCCTCGTGAGGCTTGCGAGAGAGAGAACACGAGCAAATTCGAGCCAGAAAAACTACAGTGAGAGGCGAGGGAATCAAATCGGCAAGGAACGCCAAAGGCAAACTTTGATTAAGGAAAAGCAAGTCAACTACGGAAAGCAAAATGAAAAGCCGCGTCCGGCACCTAATCTAGTCTTCAAGTCTTATCACCAGCGCAGAGCTAAGTGCTATCCACTAGGCATGGGAGGGAGCCCCAGGGCCTGAGGCCGGCACTCCTGAGACTCCGGGGCGTGTACAGCCCCACTCATTATTATGTGAGAGTGTCACAGGCGGCGATTCTTCACAGGCACCGGGCTTTCTTAACAGGCTCTGGGCTTTTCTTCTCAGGCTCTGGGCCTTGCTTCATGGATAGAACTTCCGGAGGTGCTGGATGTTCCAGGCGTTCTGGCTGGGTATCCCGTCCTCCGTCTCCAGGCGCGCAGCACCCGGCCTGGAGACATGGAAGACCCTAAACGGGCCCTCCCACATGGGCGAAAGCTTGTGCAGCCCTTCTCTGGAGAGGACTTGTCTCAGGATGAGGTCGCCCACCTCGAGCTTCCTGGAGCGGATGTTGCGATAGTGGTATCGCCGCAGCGCTTGTTGGTACCTTGCCACCCTCAATGCGGCTTCGCAACGGTGTTCCTCCCCCAGCACGAGATCCATCCCCTGCATGGCGTCCTGCTGCGTTTCATCAAATGCTAGGACCCGTTCGGAGTGATGCTTGACCTCGTGAGGAAGGACTGCTTCAGCTCCGTAGACGAGGAAGAATGGAGTCTCGCCCGTTGGCTTGTTGGCGGTGGTTCGGATGGACCACAACACGGACTGGAGCTCATCGTGCCAGCCCCTGCCGCAGGCCTCCAGCTTCTTCTCGAAGGTCCTAGTCTTGAGGCCCGTCAGGACCTCCGTGTTAGCGCGCTCGGCTTGACCGTTACTCCTGGGGTGGGCACCGAAGCGTAGCAGATCTGCGTTCCAAGGTTAGCACAGTATGTTTTGAAGAGGTTTCTAGTAAACTGCGAACCGTTATCTATAATGATGCGGTTGGGGACCCCGAAGCGGCTCACGAGGCCCTTGATGAACTTGACAGCAGAGCCGGCTGGAATGGTACGGACGGCTTCCACTTCCGCCCACTTGGTGAACTTGTCGACGGCGACGTAGAGATAGCGGTAGGCCCCTGGCACCCACGGGAACGGGCCTAGGATGTCCAGCCCCCAGACCCCAAACAGCCATGTGAGCAGGATGGTTTGGAGGCCCTGAGCAGGCTGATGGATTTGCTTGGCGTGGGATTGGCAAGCTTCACAGGACTTCACCAGCTCGGCCGCATCGCTGAGTGTTGTAGGCCAATAGAACCCACTGCGGAACACCTTACCGATGAGGGTCCGTGACGACGAATGGTGTCCGCAGTCACCGCCGTGTATGTCAATCAGCAACTCCCTTTGTTGATCGCTGGAGAAGCAGCGCAGCGTGACATCGTTCAGTCGTTTCCTGTATAACTCGCCATCTTGGATACAGTATGTCGTGGCTTGCCGGGCCACGCGCTCCGTGTCCTCTTCCTTCTCCGGCAGTGTTCCATGCATCAGGTACTCTTTGAATTCCCTGATCCAGCACTCCTCCTGGGGCTCGAGCACCAAGAGCAGCCGAGCTCCTGAGGTCGGGACACAGGCTGGGGCTCCCGTGGCCGGGGGCTGTGGGAGCTCCTCAAGAGGCTAAGCCATGCTTGAAAGAGGTGGCGTACCTGATGGCTTGAAGAGCCGCTCTTCGAAGACCCCGAGCTCTTGCGATTGCCGCTTGGACACTCTCCTGGCGATGTCATCGGCTTCCTTGTTGGTGCCCCGAGGCACGTGCTGCAGTTCCAGGCTTGAGAACTACTTTTCCATCTTGCGCACCTCCGCGAGGTAGGCCTCCATGTGCTTGTCCTTCGGCTCATACACCTTGTTGGAGAAGTTGACTAGGAGCTACGAGTCGCCTTTGACGGTGAGGCGCTTCACCCCTAGAGCCACCGCAGCCCTCAGGCCAGCTATGAGGCCTTCGTATTCTGCGATGTTGTTGGAGCCCTTCTCACCGTGTTGAAAATAGAGTTGCACAGCGTAGTAGAGCTTGTCCTGAGTGGGCGAGATGAGCATCGCTCCAGCCCCCGCGCCCTAGTGTGCGAAGGCGCCATCGAAATACATGACCCAGCCGTCTGGTGCCTCGCTTCCTGGGGAGGTGCACCGGTCTTCTCCTTCCTCAAGAGCCGGGGAATCTGTCCATTCTGCCACAAAATCGGCGAGTGTGGCTCCCTTGATGACCCTGGTAGTGGTGAACTCCAACTGGAATGCATGCAACTCGATGTTCCACTCAGCGACCCTTTCGGCTAAGTTAGGGTTCCTAAGCACCCTCTCCAATGGGTAGGCTGAGACGACCTTGATGGGGTGGCCCTGGAAGTAGTGCCGCAGCTTGCGCGAGGCCACCAAAAGTGCGAGCCGGAGCTTTTGCGGCATGGGGTAGCGTGCCCTCGCATCCCGCAGTACGATGGTGATGAAGTACACCGGGTTCTCGACAAGGGCTGGCACACTGTTGAGGCTCGGGTCCCACGGAGATTGTGGCATATCCTGAGGTGGTGGGTTTCCTGAGACCTGACCATCCTCAGGAGCTTCTGCGATGTTGCCCTGCTGAGCTTGGTCTTCCACCACTGATGTCTTTGCTGCACCTTCCTGACCCCACGCTGCATCAGCTCTGGCTTGGCGTGGCACGCCCTTGTCTTGGCGCTCCTCCCGAACCACCACTAGTGCCGCGCTGGCGGAGTACGGGGTGGCGGCAAGGTAGAGAACCAGAGGCTCGAGAGGACGCGATGCCACCATCACTGGGGGGCTAGTGAGGTATTTCTTGAGGTCTTGGAAGGCCCGGTCGGCCTCCGGGGTCCACTTGAATGGGCCCTTCTTCTTCATGAGCTTAAAGAAGGGTAAGGCGCGCTCGTCTAGCTTGGAGATGAAATGCCCTAACATGGTCACCCACCCTGCTAGCTTCTCCATTTCCTTGAGGTTCTGTGGTGGGCTCATGTCTTCGATGGCCTTGATCTTCTCCGGGTTCGCCTCGATCCCTCTATGGGATACGAGGAACCACAGTAGCATGCCAGAGGGGACGCCAAACACGCACTTCTCTAGGTTAAGCCTCAAGTTCACTTGGTGCAAGCTCTTGAAGGTCTCCTCCAAGTCTTGAATCAATGTCCTCGCCTCATGAGATTTGACCACTATGTCATCAACGTAGGCCTCTGTGTTTCTACCAAGCTGTCGCCCCAAGGCGATTTCCATCAACCGTTGAAAAGTTGCGCCCGCGTTGCGCAGCTCGAAGGGCATGCAGGTGTAGCAATACACCCCACATGGTGTCAGGAAGGCTGTCTTCTCCACATCCTCCACAGCCATCTTGATTTGGTGGTATCCTGAGAATGCATCCAGGAAACATAACAAGTCGCACTCAGTGGTGGAGTCGACGATTTGATCGATGCGTGGAAGCGGGAACGAATCCTGGGGGCACGCTTTGTCAAGGTTGGTGAAGTCGACACACATCCGTTCCTTCCCGCCTTTCTTCGGTACTACGACGGGGTTTGCCAGCCATTCGGGGTATCGAACTTCTCGTATGGTACCTACCGCCTCTAGCTTGCGTGTCTCTTGGACGATGAAGGCCTGCTTCTCAGTGGACTGCCGTCTTGCTCGCTGCTTCACGGGGCGTACCTTGGGGCACACCCTTAGATGATGCTGGATTACCTCTCTCGGGACCCCTACCAGCTGATTGGGCTGCCACGCGAATATATCCTTGTTCGGACACAAAAATCTCACCAAAGCTTCTTCTTGTCCCGGGTCAAGGCCGGTTCCTATGGTGAAGGTGGCTCTTGAAGACCCGTCCTCGTTGACCGGCACCTGCTTGGTCTCCGCCTTGTGTTGAGTGAACAACTGCTTCTTCTTGGTGGGCGCGGTCTCCTTGGCCTTGGGCATACGGGCATTGGCTGGCTGTGCTACTGCCGCGGTCTTGAAGGCGAGCCTGAACGCCGCCACGGCCTCCTTAGCGTCCCCCTTGATGGTGAGGACGCCCTTGCTCCCTGGCATCTTCATGAGGTTGTAGGATGGGTTTGTCACCGCCATGAACTGAGCGAGAGTCGGGTACCCGAGGATGGCATTGTACGGGAGAGCGATGAGGGCGATGTCAAAGTCCACCAGCTCGGTGCGATAGTTTTCTCGTGTGCCAAAGGTGACAGGGAGGCAGATCTGCCCCAGAGAGTGGGTAGCTCCACCACCCACTCCTGTGAAGGGCTTGTCGAGGCCGAGCCGTTCGAGCGGCACATGAAGAAGGCTGAAGGCTTCTACGGAGAGCAAGTTGAGGCCGGCGCTGCCGTCGATGAGGGTCTTGGTAACGGCCAAGTTGAGGCCGGCGCTGCCGTCGATGAGCATCCTGGAGGCGGCGGTGAGTCGGGGTGTTCTTCCGAGCCGAAGGTGAGGTCGGCCTCCGGCGCAGCCCAACCCGGCGGAGCCCCTGGGCGCTTGGAAGCTGCCCCAATCAGACGGAAGAAAGGTTTGACATGGCGATCTGAAGGCGGTGCTTGGGAGCCACCCAGCAGTGTCGCGACTGCCTGGTGCGCTGGCACCACGTAGCACGTGGTGAAGAGGTTGCGAAGCTCCCCAGGATGCCACTGCGGATCCCGGGAGGTTGAGCAGCCAGGCGCGCGGCTCGCCGGTGAGGGCCATGGGGAACAAGTTGGCCATGATCTTGTTGTCGCCTCTGGCTTCGAGGACGACCTCCTCATACACTAGCAGGAAGGCACCGAGTCTGCCGCGCCGTCGTAATGCGGCAGCATCTCCAGCTTGAAATTGACCGGCCACTGCACTCACCGCAGGGCGGGGGCCAAGGCTCGGTATCTAGATTCCTTGCTGCTGGTGTTGGCCACAGAGGTGGGTGGCGGTGCACCTGCCATGGGAGCGTAGTGCGGCGGTACAGGGCGCAGGTTGGTGGAAAGGAACCCCGGCGCATCACTACCTGGCGCGCGAAATGTCGGATGTGGGGTTCCAGCAAACCCTTAAGGTTCGAACACTGGGGTGCGCGCGAACTCTTTCCTTCCTACCGATCTACGCCCTAGCTCACTGAGATCTCGCGGACGAACTCGCAACACAGAAAGACACGAGGTTTATACTGTTTCGGGCCACCGTTGTGGTGTAATAGGGAAGAACAGCCTCCTAAGGTTGAGGTGTTCTTGTGAGTAGGCTCTCGATCGGGTTGGATCAAGCTAAGATGAGATGCCTCTACTATGGTGGCTAGCTCTACTTATATCGGCCCTGGTCCTCTTCCCAAATATCGAGCGGCAAGGGAGCCAACAACGGCGGGCAAATTTGAAGGGGGGCAGCTAGTACAAGCTATCCTGACAAAAGTGGTCTTCGCCTGCGAAAATCTCTGGCGGTGACGCCGTCTTGGGCTCCACGATGACCTCCGTCTTGCCGTCCTCCTGGTCTTGGTCTTGTTGCACCAATATAGAAACCTTTGTTTGATGCCTCGGTACTCTTCGCCCGCGCTGGCCTCCTTAGCACCAAAGAGGAAACAAGGACACTGCGCGCGCTGGCACCCGCCTCGTGAGGATTGCCCCAACTTGATATCTCCGCCCCTCGTGAGCCTACCTGGCTAGGCTACTCCAGAGGAGGTCTTGCGTCGTCCGCCTCGCGAGGCTTGGACCCTCGCGAGGTTCTTGGATGCTTTGTTGGTGAAGATGGGCCGTACGGCCTGCTGGCTTGGCCACGCCATGGGCCGCAGGCAGACAAGTCTAGGGACCCCCGTTCCTAGAACGCCGACAGTTTCAGTTCCGGAATACCAGAGTTCGCCGACATCAAAAACGCTTCTATACTCTTTGTGTTGAGAGTAGTTTGAGAACACCCAGTACTGGGGAGAGCGATTAGATGTATTGCCACATCTAGTATATCACATGTTTTCGAAGGTCTAAGGTACATGATTTTCGAGGTTTTCTTGGTTATGTGTTGACAGATGGATAAAGGTGGAGTGTAGGATTTGTTAGTTGTGTGAGATATTTGTGCATCCTTGTATCACCAACACCAGATTTCTTAACCAGAAAGTTTCTGGAGTTAATAGGTGGGAATTCAAGTAGTTACCCAGGATATCTTTTGACAAATGCATGATATGAGATTGGGGTTCGACGTTTAGTGGTCCGCCTATCCAAGGTTGGTTTTACAGTGGTCTCGTTGTGTCTTGAAGAGTCCTTGGCTAAGCTGACTCGGGGACGCTTTGTATGTCATGTGCACTATCTTGTACATGATGGTGCTTTACGATCAAGCCCGTGTGGGCCCCACCATAAAAACTTCGGACAAAATCTCCATCATATGTTTGTTTCCGGCTTATTCTACAAGCCAATCCCTTGTTTTATTTTGAGTTGTGGTATTCTAGTTGCTTCGAAGTCATGTGTTGATTCCATACCTTTCCTAAGCGGTGTTCTCATTTTTCTGTGTGAATACTAATCCTTGTTGATCATCGAGGTTGTCATGTTAATTTTTTATCCAACTGGCGTGCTTCTCTTCAAGTGGATCCGATCATTTCAACATCCATGAGATCAATCCTAAGTTTTCTCAACGGTGTCTGTTTCATCCGTCCCCATGTTGCCTTTTTTTCCCGCCCTCCCACCTTTTTCCTTCAAGGACTCAGGTTTGTTAATCAAGTATCCATCTTATGGTTGTGAAGTCTCTTCATTCTTTTCTTTCATTGTTCTTATCCGGTGATTCTCGGGAAGGTGGTCAGGAGTTTCAAGTTCATCATTCTTCGTTCTTTTTTCTTATCCGGTGGATTCAATTCAAGCTTTCGGTGTTGATCATATTCCTTCCATTTTTTCAAATGCTTTCGCATCCCGATGCACCTCTTAATCATTCAATTCTCGCTATTCAGTTGTTCTGGAGTGCTGAAGCTATCTCAGAAGGCTCGTATTTTCATTCAAGATCCGTTCAACCTATTTCGAGGTTGTTATCACATTCAAGCCATTTAATTCAGCCGGTGCAATCCCTCTTTAAAAATTGTTCTACGGTTTTTCTTTCGAGTGGGCCCATAACCCACAGGTTTTTCCCACGATCTTCCTAACTCTTCTAATTTTTTATGGAGTTATTCATAAATTCTTTTAAAAGTTAGATGTAAAAATGAATTATCATCAGTCATATGTCTTTCTCCAAGATCTTTCAAATTCTTTTCATCGTTCATTCAACCTTTCTATTCTTCATTCCGTAGTGCCTCAATAATTCATGGTGGTGTATCTTGTTGTCATTCAAAGCTTTGAAGACCGAAGAGGAATTTTCCTAAATCTTGGTCCATTATCTCGAATATTCGTAGTTCAAGCTTGATGCCATCCTCTATAATTGTTTTTGATTGTGAGAATCCTTTTCATGAGTTGTTTCATTTTGATTCTCCGAAGGCCATCATTTGGGATATATTTGTTCTCAATGTTCAGCTCTCATTCCCCAATTGTTTCGGTGCATCATTCAAGTATTCTCTAATCAGCTCATGATCTATTCGTTCTCATGTATCTAAATTCCATCAAGTATCATTATTCGTTTTATAATTCTCCCCGGTGAATTGTGCCTTTGCTACGTTCATTTTCAATTCTTCCCGGCTATTCGTTCTCTTCTCTTCAATCGTTCTTAATTCTTACAGTGGTTTGTTCAAGATTCCTCTTCCTATGTTCTCATATTAATTTATTTGTTGTTTCAATCCTACCGGTGGTTCATTAAAGACCTTCCCAAGTTTGGCTATAACTCGTCAATTTTTTCAAGAAGAATAAGTAGTATGCCAAATCCGTTGCTTGTCATCAATTTAAGTTGATGAAGGTTAAACATACAACAAATCTTATTCTTGTTTCCTTGAGGTGATTCAATTCTTTTCTTCCGGAGTTCATTCATGATATCAATTTTTCGGTGCTAAGTTGTTCATCTTTTGTTTCCGGAGTTCCAAGCTCTCTCAGTTAACTCGCCGCAAAGCTCCATCTAAATCATTGCAAGGCTTCATCTTATTGATTTCAAGCTTCTTTTCTTTGCAACCATCTTTTTATCTATCTAGAGTTCTTCGTGAGTTTCTACATGGTGGTACATCAAAGATTCAATCCATTCTCGAATTGTTCTTCAAGATTCTTGTTGGAGCTCAAGTATTCTTCATATTGCATTCCAAAGTGCAATTCTTTTACATTATCTTTTGAGGTGGTGTTATGTCATTTTTGACAATTTCCTTCATGTTTCATGATTCAAAAGTTGACAGGATTGGGATATTTAAACCCATCATTTTCTTCCTTGGAGTTATCTTGGTATAGATTTCACCTAAAGCCTTCCATTGGGAATGTTGCCATTATGGTGCTTATCTATGATCCAATTTCCGCTTCTCATCGTGATGAAGGAGTTTTCATCTCCTTGTTGATCTCAATCCAATTGATTGATTCCGTTAGTGGCTCGTCTTCACCTCATAATTTGGGAATGTTTTCCTTAAGACCATTGGAAATCATATATTTTGTTGTTGATTTCCAACAACTCCGTTCAACCCTTCATAAGCATGCTCTCTCAAATTCATTTGTGCTAGAAGTTGTCGTTTTCTTCTTCGACCCTCTATCCCAGCAATCTAGCTTCTACTCGTTCGTTCCGGAGGCATTTTGATGTTGCTCTCTTTGACCCATCTACTAATTTTGTCAACATCATGTTCTTTTCCTTTCTTATCCATTTGGTAGGAGTGTTGTGTTCTCGTTCAAGTTCTTTTCATCTTATCAAGATTTCCTTCTCTTTTCTACCGGAGTGCTGTCTGAATTCTTTTCGCTCTCATTCCTTATGCATTTCATTTAAACCGGAGTGGTATCAAAGTAATTCTCGTTCATTCATTTTTCCATTCATGCATGTGCAACCTCCAAGTTTCGCATGGTGCTCCTCATTTCTACCGGAGTGCTCTCAGTTTTGTTCATTTCCGTTGTGTTCTCTCCATTCTTGCAAGTTTTTTTCAACCTTTCAAGTTTCGTTGGTTTCACTCTTTTGTCAAAGAAGCAACTTAGTTTTACCTCTTCCTTCTTTCGTTTCTCTCCGGTGTCATCCCTAGATCTCCGAGCGAGATCTCTTGTAACTGGAGGAGAGTTGTAATGACCCGAGACCGACGCTCGAGATGCCTTCCTTGTTTTGCGTGTCAGTTGTGTTATTTATTTGTTTGTTGCATTTCATCATGTCATCATGTGCATTGCATTCGCCTATTTTCCTAAAACTTGCATCCATTCATAGTGCCACTTCTCCTATCATCTCGGTCTCCTATCATCGGGTTTTGTTTCCCTCTTGTCTGGTCGCATAACATCTCCGTACAACCCACACTCTTTACAACCTTTTCCGAAAACCTCTCTTGAACCCGACCCACATGGTCATGACCGACGGGTCTGGATCATCCACTAAATATATTTGGTTTATTTATTGGACTCCACTAACCTTTTATTCTCGATTGTCTGATCGCGATCCGATGAACAAATTTGCTCTAAACCCCATCTAGTCCATATGCTATTTATAGCAGATGACCCCCTAACCAAATCTACCCCAACCCTAATTCCTAGGAGATTTGTCCCTGCCTCCGTTATCGCACTCATCTCCCACCTCAGGATCCATCCCCATCCAAACCTGCCCAAATCACCTCGCAGTGCCGCCACCCCCACCAAACTCCAATCGGCTTTCTGTGCCCGGCCAATCCAGAGCGTAGCTCCTCCCTGCCTCAACCTAGATCGAGAGGAGCGCCGAGCCACAAGCCCAGTGCTGATCCATCCCAGCCTCTCCTCACGGAGATCTCCCAGGGAGTCTGCTTTGGCATCCAAGGAGGTCCAGGCATCAGCAGCTGCCATTTCGCGCCGGGTCCACCACGGTAATGGACAGATCCATCGTTGTAGCGACCCGACCTCAGATGGTCAAGTCTCTGTGCTTCAGTGTCATCCCTGGATCGGTAATGCTGACACACATAACTCGAAGGATTTATAACAGAGTAGCAATCACACACTTATTACATCGAATGTCTCAAAAGACAACTTGTTACAATAAATACGGTTAAGACCATCTAATCAAGATAACAGCGGAAGGCTTGGAAGATAAAGCGAGTCCATCAACTCCAACGGCATAGCTGAGTGCACGACAAATGACCTAGTGCATCTTACTCTTCGTCTGAAAAGTCTGCAACATGATATGTTGCAGCCCGAAACGGGTCAACACATGGAATATGCTGGTAATATAACACAAGAGAGCAATGAACTGATAAATGCTATCACTACATGCATATATGGCTGGTGGAGGCTCCATTGTTATATTGTTTTGCGAAAACCGAATTTTTCCCTACAACAACGAAATATATTTTATTTAACTATCATGGTAGTTGAAACATTAAGAAGGTTCCTCCAACTCAATCCCAATTAAAGTAGTCATTAACATCCCAACAAATTAATTTAGAGTGATGAGATCAAATCAATAATTTAAGTACCAAATACTCAAGATGTCCATAACCGGGGACACGGCTAACCATGATTAGTTTATACACTCTGCAGAGGTTTGCGCATCTCATCCGTTGGATTTCACGCAATACAGGGTGTTTGAGAAACGGATGACCGAGACACAGTCTTTCAGAAGCATTAACTCTTTACTCTAGGTGGACAGTTACACCTATTTTCCGCTACATCTGCTAGCCCACCACTGAAAGAGGTCACACAACATACTCAACTATACCAGAGCCCATAATGGCTTGTGGCTGCACACGGAAGTTTCTAGCATGAATAATCTTATGATCCCTTTGAGCCTGGGTGGCGGACCGTAGGATGATCACACGGGTACTCCAGGATATCCTTGGACAACACTGGATTCTCCAGGTGCGCACAAGCAATCCACCCAGATGTGTATTAAAGTTTTCACCTTAAGTTGAACCATTAATTTACAACTCACATCTTTCATGGATACTCTCAAACCCAAACCACGTCTACGAGCATAGCATGGCAATAAGCATAACATAGATGTAACTCCCAAGGGTTTGATAATAAAACAAGTAATAGGTTCTACCTCATCATCTACTTCCCAGACCCACATGTTAAGAGATCCGACTCATGCAATATGTGAGGGATGAACTAATGCATAAAAACTGGGTAATAAAGGGGTATGATCAAAGTGTTACTTGCCTTGCTGACGATCTGCAAATCCTAAAGACTCGTAGTAGCACACTTTGCACTCCGGAAATTCTATCGCAAACAAACAATAGCATACATAAGCACTAAAGCAAATATGCACGGGTAAAACTCAAATAACAAGATCTAACCAGAAAGTTCAACTGAAGAACTCCAGTTTGCAAAAAGAATCAAATCAAACAGAGCAACGAAACTCAAACTACAAAAGAAACAAGATCCGATTGCTAATCTAGACTAAAGTCAAATTTTACAGTACCAAAATCTTGTTCAAGTTGGTTAAACAGAAAGAGGGCTTCAAGACGAACATCTAGGTGCTTGTTTCACCTGATTTGGACAAACGAGCGAAAAGATATGCTAAAACGAAGATTAGGGCAGACATCGCGATAAAAAATAATCACGAAAAAACCCTGGAAAATAAAACGAGACGAATAGGCTAACGAACGAACATTCGTTGTCTGCGGTGACGAACAACATTCGTTAAAATGAATATACGGACGAACGTCCGCTATTTAACTAAACCGAAGAAAAACCGAAAAAACCAATCTAGAAAAATAAAACCGATCTAGGGTTTTTTCAGAAAAAAGAAAACCAGGGTTAACCGAAGAAAACTGACCGGTCCACGGTCAATGGCGGCGTCTCGGCGAGGTCCGGCGATGGTGGGCGGCGGTGTGGCGCGGGTGGCTAGGGTTTCGGGGGCGCGGGGCTGGCGGCGCAAGCTGGGCCTCGGGGGTCACGGGCTGCGGCTTATAAAGCCCCCGGCCGGAGGTCTCCGGCTCGGACACGGCCCGGTAGGTCGATGACTTTTTAAAAAAAATCCTGAAGCAGAAAAACAAATAAAAGAAATACTAAATGGAGTCCAAAAATCCTGAAATAAATTTTCATGGTCCTCTCATAATATTGCGGATAAAGTGAACATTTATTTGGGCCTCTAATGCAATTTTGAAAAACACATTTTTTTCCTAATTCAAATAAAATAGCAATAAAAATCCAAATAAAATTACTTGTTTGATTTTAATATTTTCCTTTGATATTTCATTTATTTTGGAGTAGTCATATTTTCTCCTCTCATATATTTTAATTAGAAATATTTTCGGAGAGGAAAATAATTAAAACCAAAAAGTTCCTTGTTTTTTTCAAAATTTGAGAAAACTCAAATATGAAAATAAAAAAATTCCCAACACTCTCCGTGGGTCCTTGAGTTGCTTAGAATTTCGAGGATCGCAAAGCAAAAATGCAGTAAAATATGATATGCATGAATGACCTATGTATAACATTCCAAATTGAAAATTTGGGATATTACTGTCGTCCTCGACCCCATGACCTCCTCCTCCAGGGACCCCTCACGCCCTTCTACTTCCCCGTTGTCTCTCTCTCTCTTAGCTTTCATTCCCCTATTATTCTCTCAATTCTCTATGTCCTCTCTTTCTTCAGGCAACAATAGCCGCCGTGGGAGCCATCGCGCTGTTCGGCCACCACTTCGACGACCCAGGCCACCATCAGTCTCTTCCCCGTCAAAGGCCGCCGCCGTCGCTCTGGTCCAACGTGACCAGAGCGACCAATTCATCTGCCTCGCACCTCGTCCTTGTTGCTAAGTCCGTCCTCGACGCCCAGCTCACCTCTGCACTGTTCCCGGACGGACCCGTCCCTTCTGCACCCGTTCGGCCTCGCCTTTTGCCTCTAGGGACCCACGCCGGGCTCTGCTTCACCGCGCCTAGTTCCCTTGCATCGCGCGACTCGCCGAGTCCCCTATGTCGAGGTTTCGTTCACCTTCAAGCCTCCGCTGCATCAAGTCCCTTGATCTCGGCCTCCACAGTCCAGATGTATGCCCCCTGCCGTCGGCTTTTGTCAATGCTTCCTCCGCATCACGCCAGCGCCGCTCTCATCGTCGTGGCGTTCTTCTGCTTCCGGCCTCGCCCATGCGTCGAGTTCTGTTGCGGTCTCTGTTGTTCTGCAACGAGGAGTAGCAGGTCGTCCGTGCGTTGACCGCGTCCCCCCACCTTGTCATTCGATCCAGCCAGGAGCAGCCCAGCAACCGCGGCATGCCCACTCTCCTGCGGGCCTCCTCACCAATGACCGGCCTCGCTCGGCCTGCCTCTATCAACTGGGCCAGGCCCGCTGGGTAAGCCTCCAACACCAATGCTCCTATCGGGCCAGCCAGTTTCGTCCTTGTAACGACCCGACCTCAAACGGTCAAGCCTCTATGCATAAGTGTCATCCCTGGATCGGTAATGCTGACACACATAGTACTCGAAGGATTTATAACAGAGTAGCAATCACACACTTATTACATCGATAGTCTCCAAAGAGAACTTATTACAATAAATATCGCTTAAGGCTATCTAAATAAAGTAACAGCGGAAGGCTTGGAAGATAAAGTGAGTCCATCAACTCCAACAGCATAGCTGAGTGCACGACAACGACCTAGCACACCTTACTCTTCGTCTGAAAAGTATGCAACATGATATGTTGCAGCCCGAAAATGGGTCAGCACATGGAATATGCTGGCAATATAACACAGTAGAGCAATGAACAAGAGAAATGCTAACACTACATGCATATAAGGCTGGTGGAGGCTCTACGGTTATTGTCGGTGTTTTGGAAATGGGGGTCCCCAGACATGCCTGCCTGCGGCCTGCGGCGTGGCTCGAGTGGGGGCCCAGTGCGGCCCAACTACATTAGCTCAAGCTCAAGACCCTCGCAAGGGGCCAAGCCTTGCGGGGCAGACGACAGGAGGCTTCCTCAGGAGCAGCCTCATCAGGCAGGCTCGCGAGGAGGCAGAGATATCAAGGCAGGGTTGCCTCGCGAGGAGCCCGTGACGCAAGCCATGACGATCGAGATTAGGCGGGCACCAGAAGGGCGCCGGCCTGCGCAGTGTCCTTGTTTCCCCTTCGGTGCAAAGGGAGCAAGCATAGGCCAAGGCATCAGGCAAAGGTTACCATTCCGGTGCAATGAGACCAAGACCAGCAGAGCGGCAGGACGGAGGTCACCGTGGAGCCCAAGACGGCGTCATCACCAGTGCTTTTGGCAGCCGAAGACCACCTTTGGTCAGGATAACTTGTACTAGATGTTCCCCTTCAAAATGGCCAATTCTTGGCGCCCTTCCCGCTCATTTTTTGGGAAGAGGACCAGGGCCTCTATAAATAGGACTAGCCCCCGAGAGGAAAAGAGGAGAGGGAGGTCCAGAGGAAAGAAAGAGAGAAGAGAAAGAAAGAGAGAGAGGTCCTGACCAAGTAGAACACACTGCACCAGTTCAAGAACACCTCTCACGAGGCTGTTCTTCCCCCAGTATTGTTCATCATCAGCCCCTGAGGCAATCCACCACACCACACACTGGATGTGATACCCTGGCTTATTAGGGATGATAGACTACTCATATCAATAAGGAATTTCTTCTTTTCCGGGAGCCCATTCGGACAGAACTCCAAAGTTAAGCGTGCTCAGCTTGGAGTAGTGTCAGGATGGGTGACCAACCGGGAAGTTGCTCCCGGGTGTGCACGAGTGAGGACAAAGTGCGCAGAAAATACTAGTATTGATCTGTGGGGCCAGTCTAGATCCCGCCAGGAGTGATGACCACCGGCGGGTATGTCCGGGGCGTTACAAGTTGGTATCAGAGCCGACCCTCGCGGTTACACGGATGGTTGCAGACAGGTGCGTGGTCATGTTGTTCATGACATTTGTGACCCGTCGTGGCACCCGGCATGTCACATGTACCGGAGTGGAAGCACAGACGTTTGTGCCAAAAGGGAACGTTCCTGTGGCCCGACGAGGACGTCGGTTCCTCTGAGTGGGGGTGTATGTGATAGCCTGGCTTATTAGGGATGTTAGACTACTCATATCAATAAGGAATTTCTTCTTTTCCGGGAGCCCATTCGGACAGAACTCCAAAGTTAAGCATGCTCAGCTTGGAGTAGTGTCAGGATGGGTGACCGACCGGGAAGTTGCTCCCGGGTGCGCACGAGTGAGGACAAAGTGCGCAGAAAAGACTAGTATTGATCTGTGGGGCCAGTCTAGATCCCGCCAGGAGTGACGACCACCGGCGGGTATGTCCGGGGCGTTACAAGTTGGTAATCAGAGCCTTCCCCGACCTTAGGAGCCCCATTGCTTGATCGTTTTTAGCGGCCGAGTTGTGACTAGAAAAATGTTTTGAGTCATTTAGGAATTATATATCGGAGAGTTTAGGAATTCTTTTTACTCCCCAGTCTCCTCATCGCTCTGGTAAGGCATCCTGACGTAGAGTTTTGACTCTTCTCTTCTCGAATTTCACTAAAAAAAATTTTAGGATCACGCAGGTATCTTGGAATCGTTCCGATGGTTTTATGATGAGAACATTGTCTTGGTGCCTCCTGTCAGGGGTTAAGTGGAAGTGTCCCGGGGAGTTGAGCTCTGAGGTGTTGTCATCATAATTTTATCGTTGCAATTCTGTAATACATGAGTTTAGTACGCCGACGTCGAAAATCTCTTTTATGCAGTTCGTTGGTGAGATAACCACGACGCCACGCAGTACTGGGGCGGGAGTTCGGGAGTATCGCCATAACTTGTATAATGGATGCTTTTCGAAGGTTGAGGTAGATGGTTTCCGACGGTTTCTTGGTTATGTGTTGAAGGATGGATACAGCTGGATGTAGGATTTGCTAGTTTGGGATGGCTCCTCCAACGCGCACGACTCCGAATCCTGATCCGCCACCACCTCCACCTCCTCCGGAGGCATGGCAAGCTGTGATGGCCGCAACCAATGCAAACACACAGTTGATCATGCAAATTCTTCAAGAGCGCAATCAAGGCAACCAAGGGAATCAAGGCAGCAATCAGAATCACTTTGCTGCACTCAACCAGTTCCTTGCTAACGGGCCAAAGACTTTCAGCAATTGTGTTGAGGCAGCCGATGCTGACGATTGGCTTGTGGATCTGCGCAAGCATTTCGAGTGCAGCAACGTCAGGCCTGAGGACTTTGTCAAGTTCACTTCCTTCCAACTCAAAGATCAAGCTGCAGAATGGTTCCAGCAGTACAAGGACTCCAGAGGTGGACGTGTTATCACTTGGGATGATTTCCGTCGAGATTTCCGAGCTCATCATATCCCTCAGAGCGTGGTTGAAAGCAAGCGTGAGGAATTCCGCAACCTGAAGCAAGGCTCTTTGTCTATCTATGACTACAACAAGTTGTTCCAGAAGCTCGCCCACTTTGCCAAGCAGGATGTTCCTGATGAGAAGAGCATGATATATCAGTTCAGGGGTGGTCTCAGAGAAGAAATCTAGCTCGCTCTTGTTCTCTTTGAGCCTTTGAGATACAATGAGTTCTACAACATGGCACTGAAGCAAGAGGCTGCTCAGTTGAGGTGTGATGCTTCCAAGAAGGGAGTCAGAGATGTTACTCCTTCTTCCTCTACTCAAGTGGCCAAGTAGCAGAAGTATTGGCTTCCTCCTCCTCCGTTCCGTCAGCCATATCAGCAGAAGAGCAAAGGTGGCAGTGGTTCTTCCCACCCACCCAACCCTGGCTTTCAGAACAAGACTTCGTCTCAAGCTCCAAGATCGAGTGCTCCGTATCACCGTCCGCTTTCAGAGGTCACGTGCAACAAGTGCCAACAGAAGCGTCACTATGCCAACAAGTGTTTCAACCAGAGGCGTCTTCCTCCTCCTCCTGTCAGATCGGCAAGTACAGTTGTGGTCAAGCATAACCCCAAGCACGCCAAGGTCAACTTGATGAACGCAGCCCAGGCAGAGGACTCGTCAGATGTGATTATGGGTAACCTTCCTGTTAACGATGTTCCTGCAAAAGTTCTTTTTGACACGGGTGCATCGCGTTGTTTCATCTCGAGACCGTTTTCATCTAAGCATGGTTTGCCTTTGCAAATTTTGCCTAGTCCATTAGCAGTTGTCTCTCCCGGTAAGTGCATGCATGCTAACACCATTGCTCCGGATGTTACTATCACTTTGGGGGACTATAAGTTTCTATCTTCTCCTACGATTCTTGGTGACTCGGATATTGATCTTATTCTCGGAATGGATTGGCTTTCTAAGCACAAGGCTCATCTTGATTGTGCTGCCAGGCAGATTCAATTGACTCATTCGTCTGAGGATGTAATTGTCTTTGCCGCTCGTGATGATACCATCCGTCTGTTTTCTCTCAATGAGAAGGGTGAATTGGATGCCATCTCTCAAATTCCAGTCGTTTGCGAATATCAAGACGTTTTTCGAGAAGAGCTTCCAGGAATGCCTCCGCACCGGCCAGTTGAATTCGTTATTGATCTTGAGCCTGGCATGGAACCTGTGTGCAAACATCCTTACAAGTTCGGACCTGAAGAGTTGAAGGAGCTGAAGAAGCATCTCGATATTCAAGAGAAAATGGGTATCATCCGGCCTAGTTCTTCTCCGTGGGGTTGTGGTGTTCTTTTTGTGAAGAAGAAGGATGGAACGGACTGACTTTGTGTTGATTATCGTCCAGTGAACAAGAAGACCATCAAGAACAAATACCCACTTCCCAACATCAATGAGCTGTTCGAACAACCCAAAGGTGCCCAAGTATTCTCCAAGCTTGATCTCCGTATGGGCTATCATCAGATTCGTATTCGTGAGCAAGATATTCCCAAGACGTCTTTCAGGACAAGCTTTGGTTCTTATGAATGCACTATCATGTCTTTTGGCCTCGTCAACGCTCCTCCGACGTTCTCTCGCATGATGAACTTCACTTCAACACCTACACCAATGACTTCGTTTTGGTCTATCTCGATGACATTCTGGTTTTCTCGAAGAACAAGGAAGATCATGCCAAGCACTTGCGTTTGGTTCTTGATAAGCTCAGAGAACATCAGTTCTACGCCAAGTTCTCCAAGTGTGAATTTTGGCTCGATGAGGTTCTTTATCTTGGTCATATCATCTCTGCCAAGGGCATTGCCGTGAATCCTGAGAAGGTGTCTTCAATTGTGAATTGGGAACCTCCTCAGAATGTGAAGAAACTCCGCAGCTTCGTCGGTCTCGCAAGCTATTGCCGAAGATTCGTTGAAAACTTTTCTAAGATCGCGAAGCCTCTCTCTAATCTTCTCCAGAAGCACGTTAAGTACGTTTGGTCTCCGGAGTGTGACATTGCTTTCAACACTTTGAAAGAGAAATTGATCACTGCTCCAGTTCTGACTCCGCCTGATGAATCCAAGCCGTACGAGGTCTTTTGTGATGCCTCTCTCCAAGGTCTTGGCGCAGTATTGATGCAAGAGAAGAAAGTTGTTGCTTATACCTCTCGCCAATTGAAGCCTAATGAGATGAACTACCCCACTCATGATCTCGAGTTGGCGGCACTTGTGCATGCTCTTTTGACTTGGAGACATCTTCTATTGGGAAGAAAAGTGGACATTTTCACCGATCACAAGAGTCTCAAGTACATCTTCACTCAGCCTAATCTCAACCTCAGGCAAACTCGATGGGTCGAAATGATTCAAGAGTACAATCCAAGTATCGAGTATACTCCAGGCAAGGCCAATGTGATTGCTGACGCATTGAGCAGGAAAGCTTACTGCAACAGTCTTATTCTCAAGCCTTATCAACCCGAGCTTTGTGAAGCCTTCCGCAAACTTAATCTGCAAGTTGTTCCTCAAGGTTTCCTCACCAACCTGCAAGTCTCTCCTACCTTGGAAGATCAGATTCGCCAAGCCCAGCTTCTTGATGCTATGGTGAAAAAGGTGAAGATTGGGATTGCCAAGAGTCACTCCAAGTACAAGTGCTACCGCCTTGATGACAAGGACACTCTCTTCTTCGAGGATCGTATTGTTGTTCCCAAAGGTGACCTCCATAAAGTGATCATGAACGAGGCTCACAATTCTCTCCTCTCCATCCACCCTGGGAGCACGAAGATGTATCAGGACCTCAAGCAAGCTTATTGGTGGACTCGAATGAAGCGCGAGATTGCTCAATTCGTGAATGAATGTGATGTCTGCAGAAGAGTGAAGGCAGAACACCAAAGGCCAGCAGGTCTCCTCCAACCTCTTGCCATTCCAGAATGGAAGTTTGACCACATTGAGATGGACTTTGTGACTGGGTTTCCAAAGTCCTAGCGTGGCAATGATGCTATATTCGTTGTCATCGACAAACTCACCAAAGTGGCTCACTTTCTGCCTATCAAAGAGTCGATCACTGCAGCTCAATTGGCGAAACTCTATACCTCTCGTATTGTCTCTCTGCACGGTATTCCACAAGTGATCTCTTCAGACCGTGGCAGCATTTTTACCTCGAAGTTTTGGTATTCTTTTCAGAAGGCCATGGGCACCAACATCCACTTCAACAGAGCTTCCCATCCTCAAACTAGCGGTCAAGTCGAGCGTGTCAACCAGATTCTTGAAGATATGCTCAAGGCTTGTGTGATCTCCTTCGGCATGAAGTGGGAGGATTGTCTTCCTTATGCTGAATTCTCCTACAACAACAGTTTTCAAGCAAGTTCGGGCAAGGCCCCATTTGAAATTCTGTATGGCAGGAAGTGCCGTACCCCTCTCAACTGGTCTGAAACCGGTGAACGTCAGCTTTTGGGTAATGACTTAATCACAGAGGCAGAAGAAATGTGCAAAGTCATTCGTGATAACCTCAAAGCAGCCCAATCCCGCCAGAAGAGCTACTATGATAGTAAGCACCGTGATTTGGCTTTCCACATCAGAGATCATGTTTACCTCCGTGTCTCTCCTATGAAAGGTACTCATCGCTTCGGTATCAAAGGGAAGCTTGCCCCCAGATACGTGGGACCTTTCGACATTGTCAGCAAGAGAGGCGACCTCGCCTATCAACTCGAGCTTCCTTCAAACTTTGCAAATGTTCATGACGTGTTCCATGTCTCTCAGCTCCGAAAGTGCTTCAAGACTCCTGACCGCACCGTCAACTTCGAGGACATTGAGCTCCAAGAAGATCTCTCTTATTGTGAGCACCCAGTTGCTATTCTTGAAGAGACTGAACGCAAGACTCGCAACAAGTCAATTAAATTTCTCAAAGCCAAGTGGTCACACCATTCCGACCGTGAAGCTACCTAGGAACGCGAGGATCACCTCCGTTCTGAGTACTTGGCGTTCTTTCAGTCCTAGATCTCGGGACGAGATCCTTTCGTAGTGGTGGAGTGTTGTAACACCCTGGATGTAACTTTCCCAATTTGTACTCCAACTCTTGCCATTTCGGCGTTAAGTTATTTATTTTCTCGGGTTCGGGTCTTTGTCTCCGTGTGTTGTTGTCGTTGTCATGCATCTCAAATCATGTCATCATGTGCATTGCATTTGCATACGTGTTCGTCTCATGCATTCGAGCATTTTCCCCGTTGTCCGTTTTGCATTCCGGTGCTTCGTTCTCCTCCGGTGGTCAACTCTAGCTTTCTTACGTGTGTGGGGATTAAACATTTCCGGATTGGACCGAGTCTTTCCAAGCGGCCTTGGTTTACTACCGGTAGACCGCCTGTCAAGTTTCGTACCATTTGGACTTCGTTTGATATTCCAACGGTTAACCGAGGGACCGAAAAGGCCTCGTGTGTGTTGCAGCCCAACACCCCTCCAATTTTGCCCAAAACCCACCTAAGCCTTCTCCATCATCTAGATCATTCGATCACGATTGCGTGGCCGAAAACCGCACCTCATTTGGACTCTTCTAGCTCCCTCTATGCCTATATATAGATCCCTTCCCCGAAATCCGGATCCCCCTCGTCAATACCGTAGATCCACCCCTCGCGTGCGCCGGACATTGTCCGCCGGCGCCGGACACGCCGCCTCCAGCCACCCACGCGCCGCCACGTGTCCATGCCACCGCCTCCACCGCCGCGGCCCGCCAGGCCCAAGGAGGGCCCCCGCGAGCCCGCGCGCCTGTCGCCGCCCTCCTCCCACGTCGCGCCGCCTGGGACCTCTCCTCCCCGCACTCCGGCCGCAGAGCCGCCGTGCCGCCCTTCGACGCTGGCGCCGAGTCGCCGTCGCCGGCCCCAGCGTAACTCGCGCCGGCCGCCGCGCACCGCCTCCCGCACGGCTGCCGCCTCCGCCGCCATGCCCGGCCTCCTCCGGCCCAGCCCCCGTCTTCCCAAGCCGCCGGCAAGCACGCTCCGGTGAGATCCGGCCACCACCGCGCCATTTCCGGCGAGCTGCTACAGTGCTCGCGCCGCCGCCTCGGATTACGTGCAGATCTGGAAACCCTAGATCGGAGGTCGAAATTCTACCAAGTCCCTGATATTTTCTAGTCCAAGTGCTCATGTTCTCGGCCCCATAACTTTGCATCCGTAGCTCCGATTCATGCATATAGCATATCAAAATGTTCATCTCAGAGAGCACATCATTTCATTCCATTGCATCATTTTCATTTGAGTTCATCTTGATGCCCAAAATGCTGTTAGAAGAGGGCTACTTGAGTTAATTGTCAGATCTGCTACTCCTTTTAGCTTTTTGTCATTTTTGCCATGATTAATGTGTGCATGATATGCCCTGATGCTCTACATGTGTTTTGTTAAGGGTTTTGTCATCTTTCCAGAGGTGCAACCCATGTATTTTTTGTGATGTGTGTGGTGACTAGCACAAGCTTGCAAAGTGGTGCACTTGTTAATTCTGTTTTCAGGGGCTTAGCAATTCCACTAAGTCCTTGAGCTGTTTATCTCATGATGCCATATGTTCATGTTGTTTCCTAGTGATCCGTGCCTCTTTTGAGGATGATCAATAAGGATGTTTTGTTAATATTCATCCATGTCTTTGTTTGCAATGATGGAGCACCCTAGCTTGAGTCAATCGAGCTCTACTTTTGCTACTTTGTGAATCTGGGCAGATTGTCAACTTGTTTGCAATTTTGCCGATGATGTTGTAGTTGATCCGTGCATGCTATACTATTGTTCTTGCCATGTCTAGCTTGAATTTTGTGCCTTCTTGATGGGTGTATGCTTGTCTTTCCATGACTTGCACCGTAGTAAGTGCATCGAGCTTGTAAACATGCCTACTTGAGTTATATTTCAGCATGTGCGAGTTTTCACTAAGTCTGAAAACTGATTATGTTTTTGCTATGTTCACATGCTTGCAATTGTATTTTCTGATCCCTTTTGGCTCAAGGTAACTAAGGGACTTTTGTTAAGCTCTTTGATTAGCTCCATGCCATGCTTTACTTTTCCATGTTCAGGTCCTGTAGCATGTAGTTTCGTTGCTCCGAAGAGTGCTACCTAATCTGAAATTCCAGACAAGTGTTAAATTCACTAAGTCTGAGATCTGTTTGCCATATGCATTTTTGCCATGCTTGTTTGAAGCTGTTAATGGATGAATTGGCCGTAGCTCAATGCTAGACTTTTGTTAAGAATCTTGAATGCATCCCTTCCATGTATTTTGTTATCATGTTTGGGTGTTGTAGCATGTTCATCTCATTGCATTTAGATGGCTACTTGCTGTAAATCGCAGACCGGTGTCATATTTAAATCGCTTGCCATTTCCAAACCGTAACTCCGATTCCGGCGTTCTTTATATCGTTTTCAAGCGATTTCATCTCATATTTCAAGTGGAACACTTGGATTCCCAAGTTGAGGCCAGGTTCATGCTGTCCTTGTCACATCTTGCATATGCATCCCGCATCACATCCCGCATAGCATATCATCTTTGCATCATCTTGTTTGATCCTTGCACATTGTTGATTGTGTCCTTGTTGCTTGTTTATCTTGTTTGGGTAGAGCCGCGAGATGAGTTCTCTAACGAGGAGCCCGTTGAGTTTGCTTTCGAGGACCCAGTCAACTCTGACAACTATGCAGGCAAGATGATCATACCCTCAAAATCACTACTATCTTTGCTATGCTAGTTTGCTTGCTCTTTTGCTATGCCAATGCTACGATGCCTACCACTTGGTTTCAAGACTCCCAAATTGCCATGTCAAACCTCTAACCCACCATGTCCTAGCAAACCGTTGATTGGCTATGTTACCGCTTTGCTCAGCCCCTCTTATAGCGTTGCTAGTTGCAGGTGAAGATTGAAGGCCGTTCCTTGTTGGAACATTTATTTACTTGTTGGGATATCATTATATTATCTTGTTATCTTAATGCATCTATATACTTGGTAAAGGGTGGAAGGCTCCGCCTCTCGCCTAGTGTTTTGTTCCACTCTTGCCGCCCTAGTTTCCGTCATATCGGTGCTATGTTCCCGGATTTTTGCGTTCCTTACGCGATTGGGTTATAATGGGAACCCCTTGATAGTTCGCCTTGATTAAAGCTTTTCCAGCAATGCCCAACCTTGGTTTTACCATTTTCCACCTAGCCTCTTTTTCCCTTGGGTTATGCAGACTCAAGGGTCATCTTATTTTAACCCCTCCCCGGGCAAGTGCTCCTCTGAGTGTTGGTCCACCTGTCAGCTACCGGTGGCTACCAGGGGCAACTCTAGGCTGGCCTACCCGTACCTAAGATAATCTGAGTGTGCCCTGAGAAAGAGATATGTGCAGCTCCTATCGGGATTTGTCGGCACATTCAGGCGGTGTTGCTGGTCTTGTTTTAACCTGTCGAAGTGTCTTGAATAACCGAGATACCGAGTCTGATCGGAACGTCTTGGGAGGAGGTCTATTCCTTTGTTGACCGTGAGAGCTTGTCATGGGCTAAGTTGGGACTCCCCTGCAGGGATTGAACTTTCGAAAGCCGTGCCCGCGGTTATGGGTAGATGGGAATTTGTTAATGTCCGGTTGTAGATAACTTGAACCTTAACTTAATTAAAATGAATCAACTGAGTGTGTTACCGTGATGGCCTCTTCTCGGCGGAGTCCGGGAAGTGGACACGGTGTTGGAGTAATGTTTGCGCAGGTTGTTCTCTAGATTCTCGCTCGCGCTTTGCCTCCTCTTCTCGCTCTCTTTTGCGAATAAGTTAGCCACCATACTTGCTAGTCGCTTGTTGCAGCTCCACTCATATATTTACCTTGCCTTACCTATAAGCTTAAATAGTCTTGATCACGAGGGTGCGAGATTGCTGAGTCCCTGTGGCTCACAGATTACTATTACACCAGATGCAGGGCCTGATGATTCCGCTCCAGGAGACGCACTTGAGCTCAAGTGGTAGTTCGACGAAGACTCTCAACGTTACTATGTTTCTTTTCCCGATGATCAGTAGTGGTGCTCAGTTGGGCGTGATTGGGACCGTGTCACATGTTGGGTTCTCTTCTATTTTGGCGTCGTAGTCGGGCCATGAGTGTTTGGATGATGTAATGTTATTTATGTACGTGATTGACATGGCGAGTGTAAGCCAACTATGTTATCTCCCCTTTATGATTCATATTACATGGGATGTTGTGAAGATTGCCTAACTTGCGACATATGCCTTCAATGCGATTATGCCTCTAAGTCGTGCCTCGACACGTGGGAGATATAGTCGCATCGAGGGTGTTACAAGAAAAATTTCGGGGCTGTTTTGTGCGGATTTTCGGATTAGGACAAAAAACAACAAAATCAAGCTAGAAAAACGAAGAGGGGGCTCCGAAATCGTGATCAACCTTGCTCATGATACCAAGATGATGTAGGGTGAAACCCTAGATGGCCGATCTTTCACGAAAGGAGCGGATCCCTACGAGGAACACGAAGAACACGAGGGGAAAAACAAGGGGAAAACACGAGAGAATCACTCAAACCAACAAGATTCGATTACACATGTGCTAGATCCTCGAAACACAAAGAGATACACGATGATCCACGATCAACAAAGGACGATACAAGTAACCGGTTCTTCTCCTAGAAGGAGGTCTTGATGGGGCCGCCCAAGAGGGGGGTCTTGAATCCAAGTTGATCTTCTCCGAATAGGGGCCGCAGTCTCTCTCGAGGAGTAGATCGGGATGGATGAGCGAAGCTCTATCTCGTAGTATGAGCTAAACCAACGCTAACCCTACCTAGGATGAATGGGGGGTCTATTTATAGTCTAAGTGCAAAAAGGGCGAAGTGAAGGGGTACATGGGCCTCGTGCCCGAATCTGGACGCAGCCAGGTACCGGACGTCCGCTGGGGACCGGTCGTCCGGTGTCTCAGGAGCTGCCGGACGTCCGGTGGCTTCCGGTCGTCCGCTGGTTCTGCTCTGTGGTGGGGGCTCCGGACTTCCGCTGATGTTGCTTCGGGTGCTGGTGCGCCGGTCGTCCGGTCCGGACCAGACGTCTGCTCGTTCGCTTCGGGTGTAGGGGCACCGGTCGTCCGGTCTGGGCCGGACGTCCGCTGGCTGGAGCTCGGCTGACGCTTCAGGCGCCGGACGTCCGGTCCCGGCCGGTCGTCCGGTGGCTGGGAAATTTCCTGCAGCTCTTCTTCTTCTCCGTCTTCTCGTCCATCTTCCTCTTCTTCTTGTCCTTGCTCCTTAGATTCTCCATTGTACCTGAGTATGCACAATGTATCCATATGAGGTAGTAGCCATGCTTCACGTGCATCGGAGTGGAATTGTGAGAGGAGAGATGTCACCTCGCTTTCAAGGGCTCTTGCGCGTGATCGAGTCATGGGCCCGGTAGGCACTTGGTGAGACGATGGTAGGTCCATGGGGATGACCTTGAGATGCTCCGCATCATCCTCGTCCATCCTTGCGTCATTCTCTTGCTTGTGATCGTCGAGCTTGTTGTCAAATTATTCCCTTGTACGTTGCTCGGAAAGTCGCAAGTCGGCGGCAAGGTTGTCGATGCGTTCACTCATAGCTTGTTGCTCTTGATGCAAAGCACGTTGTGCACCAAAGAGGTGACTCTTGGTGACGACGGAGTTGATGTCATCATCTTGCTCCATGAAGAGTGGGTTGGTAGAAGTACTTGGCCTATCCATCATTCCAAGACAAGTGTGAGTGGAAGAAAGGGAAGAACAAATATCAAATGTACATTGACCGATGTTGACAATGGATCAAAGATGACTCCAATGTGTAACAAGGAAATAGCACAATTGGTACCAATTCTTGTCAGTTCTCACACCTACACAAGTAAAATCTTTTGGTGGAGCTTGGTTAGGATGGTGGCACAATTTTTAATATGAATGTAAGTAAGATTCAATAATGTTGGAAAAGATTCGCAAGATGCAATGTAACAAGTAGACCAAGCATATACGGTACACGGAAACACACACGCAAAAAGATAATTGGGGTTGGGCAACCAAGGGTGAGCCAAAATGTGGAATCCACAAAAATGCTCTTGTTGCACAACACTAGAGAGACGCTAGCATGATTGCACGATAGGCGGATACAAGAACTTGTGCACAACCTACTTAGCAAAAATGCAACGGCTTCTATCCCAAACATGTTGTATGCAAGGTGTTGGTATGATATGATCAAAGATGATCGAGTATGACAATCTTAATGTTGTATGATGCTATGGTTCTTGCTTAAAAGCTCTCTGCTTATCTTTCCTCTTTGCTTAAAAGCTTGGTTGGCTCTTTGATGTTTGAGTTCTTGTCGTATGCGACGCTTGACGAACCAAGATAGCAAGTGAGTATGCGATGACAACTTTGTGACACAAGAGATGATAACAATATAATCAATAATGATGCATGTATGTATGCTATGGGGAAGTATGATCACTAAAGTGCACAAGTCTCGTTGCCGGCAATACTCAATGGCTAGTCTCGATGGGTAAGCAACGCAAAGGAGTCAGGTGATGATGGCTAACAATGAGATGGCAAGAATGATATGTCCAATCCCAAGATGAGGTTACCGGTCTTGATTCCGGTATGGTGTCAAAATGGTGGCATGAATACCAAGTCGTAGTCAAGGTGGTCGTTGTTGATGACCGGTGTTGATGACGCGTCCGTGGCGAAAATGAGCGGCGGTGGTCTCGATGTTGAGCCGTACCTAGATAGCCGAAACACAAAAGGATACGGTGCCGCAACTCAAATTCTCAAAACCAAAGGCGACCAAAATCGTCGGAGTAGGTGGCAGTGAGGTGGTGGTGTGGGTTGGGATAATGTCAAAGATTGCGGAAAGTCGGGGGTGGTGTAGCGGATGAAATGGTGGAAGTAGCGGTCGTCCGGTAGTGGACGGATGTCTGGTCGCCGGTCGTCCGGTAACGTCGGACGTCCGGTGCTTCCTGGGTCACCGGACGTCCGGTGATGTGCCGGTCGTCCGGTGGTCGGGGTCAACGTGAGATACTAGATCCGGGAGGTGATTTTGGGGGGGATATGGGGGATTTGGGAGGGATTTCGAGGTGGAGATGGTGGGGGAAGGCTAGATCTACTTGCAACGCAACAAATTCACGGATCAAAACCAACAAAACATCATCAAAACTCACAAAACACAAGAAATATTTTGGGGCTATTTTTGTGGGGATTTTCGGATTTGGACGAAAAACAACAAAATCAAGCTAGAAAAACGAAGAGGGGGCTCTGAAATCGTGATCAACCTTGCTCATGATACCAAGATGATGTAGGGTGAAACCCTAGATGGCCGATCTTTCACGAAAGGAGGGGATCCCTACGAGGAACAAGAAGAACACGAGGGGAAAAACGAGGGGAAAACACGAGAGAATGACTCAAACCAACAAGATTCGATTACACATGTGCTAGATCCATGAAACACAAAGAGATACACGATGATCCACGGTCAACAAAGTACGATACAAGTAACCGATTCTTCTCCTAGAAGGAGGTCTTGATGGGGCCGCCCAAGAGGGTGGTCTTGAATCCAAGTTGATCTTCTCCGAAGAGGGGCCGCAGTCTCTCTCGAGGAGTAGATCGGGATGGATGAGCGAAGCTCTATCTCGTAGTATGAGCTAAACCAACGCTAACCCTACCTAGGATGAATGGGGGGGCGGTCTATTTATAGTCTAAGTGCAAAAAGGGCGAAGTGAAGGGGTACATGGGCCTCGGGCCCGAATCTGGACGTAGCCAGGTACCGGACGTCCGCTGGGGACCGGTTGTCCGGTGTCTCAGGAGCTGCCGGATTTCCGGTGGCTTCCGGTCGTCCGCTGGTTTTGCTCTGTGATGGGGGCGTCGGACGTCCGGGGGCTCCGGACTTCCGCTGATGTTGCTTCGGGTGCTGGTGCGCCGGTCGTCCGGTCCGGACCGGACATCCGCTCGTTCGCTTCGGGTGCAGGGGCACCGGTCGTCCGGTCTGGGCCGGACGTCCGCTGGCTGGAGCTCCGCTGACGCTTCAGGCGCCAGACGTCCGGTCCCGGCCGGTCGTCCGGTGGCTGGGAAATTTCCTGCAGCTCATCTTCTTCTCCGTCTTCTCGTCCATCTTCCTCTTCTTCTTGTCCTTGCTCCTTAGATTCTCCATTGTACCTGAGTATGCACAATGTATCCATATGAGGTAGTAGCCATGCTTCATGTGCATCGAAGTGGAATTGTGAGAGGAGAGATGTCACCTCGGTTTCAAGGGCTCTTGCGCGTGATCCAGTCATGGGCCCGGTAGGCACTTGGTGAGACGATGGTAGGTCCATGTGAAAGAACAAGGAAGATTATGTGATAGCCTGGCTTATTAGGGATGATAGACTAGTCATATCAATAAGGAATTTCTTCTTTTCCAGGAGCCCATTCGGACAGAACTCCAAAGTTAAGCATGCTCAGCTTGGAGTAGTGTCAGGATGGGTGACCGACCGGGAAGTTCCTCCCGGGTGCGCACGAGTGAGGACAAAGTGCGTAGAAAAGACTAGTATTGATCTGTGGGGCCAGTCTAGATCCCGCCAAGAGAGAACGTTCCTGTGGCCCGACGAGGACGTCGGTTCCTCTGAGTGGGGGTGTATGCGATAGCCTATCTTATTAGGGATGATAGACTACCATATCAATAAGGAATTTCTTCTTTTCCGGGAGCCCATTCGGACATAACTCCAAAGTTAAGCGTGCTCAGCTTGGAGTAGTGTCAGGATGGGTGACCGACCGGGAAGTTCCTCCCGGGTGCGCACGAGTGAGGACAAAGTGCGTAGAAAAGACTAGTATTGATCTGTGGGGCCAGTCTAGATCCCGCCAGGAGTGACGACCACGGGCGGGTATGTTCGGGGCGTTACACTGGAGTAGGGTATTACACGACATCGGTGGCCCGAACCAGTATAAACCTTGTGTCCCTTGTGTGTTCTTCTTTCCAACCTAGATTTCTTGCGACCCATAGAAGCGCGAGTCGGTAGGGGAAAGATCTCCGTGCGCGCCCTAGAGTTCGAACCTTAAGGGTCTGCTGGAACCCGAAATCCGACATTTGGCGCGCTAGGTAGGGGTGCGCCAGAATCCTTCTTCCTCCGCGTCGCGTTCCGTCACCTCACCGTTCAGATGTCGAGCGACCCGGCTGCCAACGCCAACCACTAGGCGGCGTGGCCCACCCACGCCGCGTCGCCGGCTAAGGGCGACCTGAACCTTGCGCCTCAGGCAGGCCGCGCTTCGTAGGTCGCTGCGGGGTGCGGGCGACGCGGCCAGACGCCGCCTGCCCTCAGACCACGGCAGGTGCGGGCCGCCGCAAGGGCCTCAAACCACGCCGCGGCCACCGCGCCGCACACCCGACGGTAACAGGCGAACTCCAGGGCCGCGCTCACAGTGGCCCGAGAGCTGCTACGGTGCCGGCTGCTGGAGGGCGGCCGCGACGTGTTGTTGGAGTGAGTAGCCGAGCTCCTGGACGCCGCCGCCTCAGGAGCACCTCCTTTCTGCATCTAGCTGCCTCCCCAGGTCCAGGGCGGGCCGTATGGCGGCATTATACGTGCTCACGCAACTTCAAGCGGACTCCAGGGCCTGTTCAGCGCCAACGCCTCCGTCGGCACCGGGTGACAAGTCGCGCCGGCCCCACCTCCGGCCAACGAAGGGGTGCACGCCATGGCCTCTGGCTTCGGCGGACCGCCGCGCCATCACCCCCAAGACGATGCTCCAAGCCGGACTACGTGGCATGCGGGGCGCTACGGCGAGGCCCACGAGGCGATGGACCCAGAAGCTTATGTGCCCCACATGGTGGATCAGGGGTGCGCGCTGGAAGAAGATCATGGCTCATTCATCGGGCCAGGCTGGGGCGAGGAGGCGCCAGAAGCTGAGCTCTTTTAGGAACCCCAAGAGAGCCTCGACAACCACACCGGCGGCTGCAACTATCAGGTACCACTCATTCCTCAGGAGCAAGCTTATGCTAACCATGGGTCGCAGGAGATATAGGTCGCCGCAGCAGATGGCTGCCCCAATGCTGCAGCCTCCTATCCATCAGGAGGAGGGCGCAGGGGGCTGCAGGATAGGGGCCGAGATCCGGGTTCGCCCCCATGGCGGTCGGAGCAAGGCGCTCTCAGGAGGTAGGCCCTCTGTCGGGGAGGTGCCCCAGGGCCTGCCCCGGCAGAGGACCCGTGGTCATCGGGGGAACCGCTAGCGACTGCTCTACCCCATTGGCGTCATCCTTGGTCTCCGGCTGCCATCAACGGCGGTAGAGTGTGGCGCAAGGCGGGGCCCTCATCAGGAGATATGAAGCAAGGCTGGTACCTGTGAAGAAGGCCCAGTGGCTGTGAAGCTCTCCGCCCGTGACACTCTCACGTAATAATGAGTGGGGCTGTACACGCCCCGGAGTCTCCGGAGAGCCGCCCTCGGGCCTCGGGGGCTCCCACCCACGCCTAGTGGCAGAACATAGCTCCGCGCTGGTGAGAAGACATCGAATACTAGACTAGGTGCCGGACGCGGCCTTTTGCTTTTCGCTTCTTCCTTGTTGAAAAGTTTCTTCGGTTTGGATTTAAGCTGGATTTGAGCTCGAGACTTGCGTGTGTTTGGGGAAGGGGTGTTTAGTCTCTTTCGAGCAATCTCTCGTGTTCAGATTTCGGCTTTGCGTCGAAAGTTAGCGTCGGCTGCCCCCCTCGTGAGCCCCTCGCGAGCCGGGCCGGGCGAGGCACGACTACAGACGGGACCTCTGTCACCGCACCCTCTCCGGAGGTTCTCATCGCAGGATCAAGAGGATAATCAGAAGACACCCGAGGCGCGGCAGCCCCTGCAGGCCCGCTCGGAACTCGTCGGAGTCGAAAGGAAAACAAGTCGGCTGACCCATCACCGGGTTAGCAGCTAAGCTCACACGCAACGTTATGTTTACTAGGATACTGATCGCAAACCTTTACATGAGGGGCCTCCACTCCCAAAATGCTCTTACATTCTTCAGGGCCGAGCCCGAACCTTCTTCGTGCGGGGTAAACAGTAGCGACATACGGTCAGTCGGACATATCACTCACCGCGTCTTCTGGGGCACCCCCGGAGGCATCACTGGCGTCGCTGACATCCTCGCCGCCACCGCTAACACCTCCGACAGCGCCAGGCTCGTCCACCACGCCGCCTTCATGGGCGTCCATGAAAATGCCGTCATCGTCAGACGCAAAGGCCCTGACGAGGGCGTCCACGTTGTCCTCCACCCATTGCGCCAGGTCGCCCCAGACGGCTATGGGCACGGGTGCGAAGGCAGCATTGAAGTCGAAGTGGGGGTCCCTGTCCTGTAGATAGCTGAAGACACGGGAGAAGACACACTGAAAGTGCAACTATCCCTAGGTGGTTTTGGTAATTCATAACAACATATAGCTCATTGAGCTAATGCTATTCCAAGATGATTATTTCAGGAAAGCTCAATGATTGGCATGGCATGGATGTGAAAGTGGAACCCTCAAAATGCTAAGGACAAAGGATTGGCTCAAGCTCAAAAGCTCAAGACTCCTCATTTTTTATTTTAGTGATCCAAGATCACATTGAGTCTTTAGGAAAAGCCAATACTATCAAGGAGGGATGATGCTTAATGAGCCTCTTGCTTCATGTGCTTAGTGATATGCTCCAAAACCCTCAACTACTTTCCCATATCCACATATGACCTAAACCCTAAGCCAAACTCGGTCCTACCGATTCTTCCTATCCGGCGCCACCAAGTTTCATTTGTCATAAGCCACTGCCAAACCCTAGCAATTCGGTTCTACCGATAAGGATCTCGGTCTCACCGAGATGGGGTTGCAAACTCTCTGTTTCCCTTTCGTAACTTTTTGGTCTCACTGAAAGAGCGAATCGGTCCCACCGAGATTTCAATGTAAACTCAGTGTTTCCCCTTTGTAACTTTTCGGTCTCACCGAGTTCCACTCGGTCTCACCGAAAGAGCAAATCGGTCCCACCGAGTTTGCCTGACCAACTCTCTGGTTAGCTAATTACCAAATTCGGTCTCACTGAGTTTGTGTAATTGGTCTCACCGAGATTACGTTATGCCCAAACCCTAACCACATCGGTCCTACCGAGTTGCATGTCGGTCCCACCGAAAATCACTAACGGTCACTAGGTTTACATTTTCGGTCCGACCGAGTTTATTGATTCGGTCCCACCGAGATTGGAAAACTGTGTAACGGTTGGATTTTGTGTGGAGGCTATATATACCCCTCCACCTCCTTCTCATTCGATGAGAGAGCCATCAGAACACATACACCATTCCAACTCATATGTTCTGAGAGAGAACCACCTACTCATGTGTTGAGACCAAGATATTCCATTCCTACCATCTGAATCTTGATCTCTAGCCTTCCCAAGTTGCTTTCCACTCAAATCTTCTTTACACTAAATCCAAATCCTATGAGAGAGAGTTGAGTGTTGGGGAGACTATCATTTGAAGCACAAGAGCAAGGAGTTCATTACCTACACACCATTTGTTACTTCTTGGAGAGTGGTGTCTCCTAGATTGGCTAGGTGTCACTTGGGAGCCTCCGAAAAGATTGTGGAGTTGAACCAAGGAGTTTGTAAGGGCAAGGAGATCGCCTACTTCGTGAAGATCTACCGCTAGTGAGGCAAGTCCTGTGTGGGCGATGGCCATGGTGGGATAGACAAGGTTGCTTCTTCGTGGACCCTTTGTGGGTGGTTGCTTCTTCGTGGACCCTTCGTGGGTGGAGCCCTGTGTGGACTCGCGCAACCGTTACCCTTGGGTGGAGCCCTGTGTGGACTCGCGCAACCGTTACCCTTCGTGGGTTGAAGTCTCCATCAACGTGGATGTAGGATAGCACCACCTATCCGAACCACGGGAAAAACATCCGTGTCTCCAATTGCGTTCGATTTCTCCAAACCCTTCCCTTTACATTCTTGCAAGTTGCATGCTTTACTTTCCGCTGCCAATATACTCTTTGCATGCTTGCTTGAATTGTGTGATGATTGCTTGACTTGTCCTAAAATAGCTAAAATCTGCCAAGAACTAAAATTGGGAAAAAGGTTAAGTTTTTATTTGGTCAAGTAGTCTAATCACCCCCCTCTAGACATACTTTCGATCCTACAAGTGGTATCAGTGCTTTGGTCTCCATTTTCTTTGATCTCCATAGTTTTGGTGGTCATAGCCTTGGTTTCACAACCTAGGAGAGTATGGCGTCTAGCGAGGGAAATTATCACCGTAGAGGTCCTTACTTTGATGGTACTAATTTTGCTAGTTGGAAGCATAAAATGAAAATGCATATTATTGGACATAACCCCGCCGTTTGGGCTATTGTGTGTGTTGGCTTGCAAGGTGACTTCTTTGATGGGAGAGAACCAAACCGTGAAGCTACCGCGGATGAGTTGAAGATGTTGCAATACAATGCTCAAGCTTGTGATATTCTCTTCAACAGATTGTGCCCCGAAGAATTCAACAAAATCAGCCGTCTTGAGAATGCGAAGGAAATTTGGGACACTTTGTTTGATATGCACGAAGGTACCGACTCTGTCAAGGAATCCAAGTTGGATGTGCTTCAAAGCCAACTTGACAAGTTCAAGATGAAGGATGGTGAAGGTGTCGCTGAAATGTACTCTAGGCTTGCTCTCATCACAAATGAGATTGCCGGCTTAGGAAGTGAAGAGATGACCGATAGATTCATAATCAAGAAGATCCTAAGAGCCTTGGATGGAAAATATGATACCGTGTGCACATTGATCCAAATGATGCCCAATTACAAAGATCTCAAGCCAACGGAGGTGATTGGAAGAATTGTTGCTCATGAGATGTCACTTAAGGATAAAGAGGAACTTCACAACAAATCAAGTGGTGCCTATAAAGCCTCATGTGAAACCCCTACATCATCAAGTGAGAAACAAGACTTCAATGAAGAATTGAGCTTAATGGTGAAGAACTTCAACAAGTTCTACAAGAGTAGAAGCAAAGATAGAAGCTTCAAGTCAAGGTCCTACAATGACAAAAGATCTTCTTGTCGAGAGCGAAACTGCTACAATTGTGGAAGACCCGGACACTATTCCAATGAGTGTACGGCTCCCTACAAGAGAAGAGAAGATTCTCCAAGAAGAAGAAGCAAAGAATCACCACCAAGAGAGAGAAGGAGTAGAGATGATCGTTATGAACGAAGATACTCACGGAGAAGCAAGGATTCGGAAAGGAAGGAAAAATCATCAAGAAGCTACACAAGACGAAGACATCAAGCTCATGTTGGTGAATGGGTATCCGGCTCCGACTCCGACAGCCACTCCGAGAGAAGTTATCACTCTGGCTCTGAAGATACTCAAGATGAAGGTGTTGCCGGTCTAGCACTTGTGTCAACCAACTCCTATGACATATTTGACTCGCGAAATGAAGGAATTGGAAGATGCTTCATGGCCAAAGGTCCTAAGGTAACACACCCCGAGTATGTTGATTTCAATAGTGATGAAGATGACTTGTTAGGTGATGATTTGCTTGTTGACAACTCTAGTGATGAATACTATGATGAAACGTCAATTAAACATGCTAATCAAGATAAAACGAATGACAATGATAAGGAGAAGATTGAGGCTCTAACTAAAGAACTAAACACTCTTAAGTTAGCTCATGAAACTATCTTCGAAGATCATCGAGAACTTTTAAGAGCTCATGAGAAATTACGCTTTGAAAAGCTCAATCTTGAGCAAGAGCATGAGTTCTTAAAAGCAATCAATGATGATCTCCGCAAGAAAAGTTCTTCTTACATTGCCAAGCGTTTACTCTTATCCACTTACATGCCTCAAGTCAAGTCTAGTAACAAGAACAAGAAAGATTCTTCCTCTAGCAGTAACAATGATCATGTTAAATCCAATATTGTTGCTTCTAGTAGTTCTCTTGATTCTACTAATGATTCTCTTAGCCAAGTTACACTTGAGCAAGAAAATAGCTTATTGAAGGGAATTATAGAGAAAGGAGTGTACAAAAGCCTTGCCGGGAGTAAGGAATTCGAGGAAATTGTGCGCAAGCAAGGAATGCACCGGAAGAATCAAGGTGTTGGTTTTGAACGAAAGTTCAATGCCAATGGAGTTGAGTGGGAAGAAGATCAATACGTGAAGACAAAGTTTGTTCCTCAACAAGAGAAGTATGATACTTCTTTCAAGGGGACACAAGCTCAAGATGATCTTCCACCACAAGACTACAAGCAAAAAGGCAAGGACAAGCTTCAAGAGGAAATTGATGCATTTGAAGAAGCTCCTAAGACCTTAGTCAAGTGGATTCCCAAGACTACTTCAAGTTCCACTTCATCAAGTACAACTACAACTCCAAGGATTCCCATCAAGATGATGTGGATCCAAAAGAAGAAGAACTAGAGAGTTCTTGAGGGTGACTCCGCCAACATACCTCACTCTTATCATTTTGGCAAGAACAAGTGCAATCAACTTCCACATCGTGCACTAGTTCAAGGAGTCACAAACCCTCTTGTTGGTAAGACAAGGGACAAGGTAACCTAAAAGTTTTCATGGACATCATCTTTTGTGTGCATCACTCTATGTCTATGGATATACTTGTTTGTTCCTTGTGGGACTAACCCATGTAGGTATTGAAAGTGCAATTCACTCAAATGGATAGCTCCAGGTGATCTACATCAACATTGAGCATCCACATCTTCAACATCTACATGAAGTCATCATCGACAAAACCCGAGGTTAGTTCATCCCTCTTAGGGGGGATATCACATCTAGGGGGAGCTTTACTCTAAGACTTGAGCTAAAGAAACTCTAAAGATGTGAACAAAACAATGCTTTATGTAAAAGTGGTAACCCCACTTGAGCTTAAACGATGAGTATGACCTATGATCAAGTGTTCTCACTTGACTCCTAAGTCAATATACTCATATATAGATGACCTAGTCATCGCAAATTGCTTGAGAGATGCTAGAATTGGTTGTGCATGCCTTGTCACATATTTCATTTGCCATCTTATTGTGTGAGCATGCTGGATGCATATTTTACTCATTCAAGGACATCCACTTGTTGTTTTGATTGTTTGGTTTTATCTTCTTCTGCCAAGTGGATGGACAAGAATGCCTAAGAACCTCCTCTAGCTATCTATGCTTTTCTCGTCTCAAACTCTATTCATGCTGCATCACAAAATTTGATCAAGTCAGATTCGAACCACTCTGTGTGAGGAGCGCTCGGAGTCCCCGATTCGTCATAGACTTAAACTTCCAAAACCTCTTTATGATTATCGGTTTGACCGATACCCCACTTTCGGTCATACCGAGATCATTAAGTTGATCTAGGTTTTCGATCTCGGTGCAACCGATTTGAACATTTCGGTCACACCGAGTTTCAGTAACTGCTTGCAGTTATGAATCTCGGTGCCACCGAGTTGTTCCACTCGGTCACACCGACAGGGTCGGGCTATATATAGTCACGGGCAAAATTTTGGAAATTTCTCCGAACCCCTTCACCCGCGCGATAGCCTGCTCTGCCCTCGTGGTCTCCGGATCGTCTTCTCGCCGCCAGCCGCCTCCAGTAGCTGGTCTCCGTCGCCGTCAACGGGAATTCTGCCCCGCCGTTGCCGCCGTAGCAAGTCCCCGCCGTACTAGGGTATGGACTTGATCTTTGTGCTATTCTCCAATCTGATTCCTAGCACATTGTGTTCTTCATGATTCGTGCCATGATTGAAACACTCCTATCCAGTCAATACGCCTGTAGATTAGCTTTGATTCGAAAATTCTAGGTTTAGGTTTCCGCCGAAACCATCTCGGACCCACCGAGTTGAAAAACTCGGTCCCACCAATTTGGCTTATGCCATTGCACAAGTGAGACTCGGTCTGACCGAGAATTACTTATCGGTGTGACCGATTTTGGAACTCTGTGAAACCCTAGCAGTCTCGGTGCCACCGAACTGTGACTCGGTCCAACCGAGTTCACTAGTTTAGGTTCCAAAACTGCTTCGGTATCACCGAGTTTGAAAATCGGTAGATCCGAGATGATTTCAGTGGGAAACTAAAACTAAGTTTTTGGATCATTCTTTTGCAAAAATCTCTGCATTTTGTGATGCTCATCCTTTCTACCTCATCTATAATCTGTTCACAGGGTCAGCAGTCAGAGTTTGCAGCATGTCTGATCAAAGCGATAGCCAGAATCTGTCAGAACAGCAAGTGGTGATGAGTGAGGGCACTAGTCCCTCAAGTTCTTCAGATGAGGGCAGCAGGAGCACCCTTAGCAACTTGCCAAAGGCTGCCACGAGACAGAGGAAGAAGAGGACTTCAGATTCCGAAGATGAAGACTATGTGGCAGAGGAAGAGGCCACTTCCAAGAGAGTTGAGCCAGCTCAAGGCACTAAGCCAGGCCTGAAAATTAAAAGGCCAGCAGGCAGGCAGCCAATGTCAAAGGCCAGAATGTCAACTGAGAAGCCCATAGAGCCAGTTGCAGCTGAGGGCAAGAAAAGAAAGGAAAGGGTGAAGAAGACTATGGCTAGAGTGCTTGGCAAAGCTTCCATCATGGAAGAGGAAGAAGAAGAAGAGGTAGCTGCACCAGCACTCAAGGCACCCAAGCTAATGGGAGATGCCATAAAATCACGGGGAGCTGCTTCCAAGGCCAAGCCATCTCCAAAGCCAAAGCCAAAGAGGAACACAAGAAGTATTCCTGCAGCTGAGAAGAACAAGGCCCCAGTGCCTGAGACTGTTGCTGAAGAAGAGGAAGAGAATGTCTTGAGAAAGCTCAAGACCAAGATCCCAGACCACAACGATGCTCATCCTGTGGCTGAGGACATGAATCTTAGGAGGGATTCAGGGCTGAGGAAGTGGAGAGAAGCAGACCCATATGCTTCAAGGAGAAGGACTGCCGTGGATTACAGATTTCACACCAAGGAGCAGCAGGATTTTTATGAGACAGTGCTGCTAGATAAGAAGCCCATTGTCTTTGATATGAGATGGGTTGATTGGACATACATCAAGGACAATGAGGAGCACTATCCTGGAGTGCAAGACAGCTTCATAGCTTGTGGAGTAGCTGACTTTGTTGGGCAGACGCTCACAAAGTGGAATGAGGAGCTTATAATGCAGTTCTACTCCACGGCACATTTTTGTCCAGATGGGAGGATCACATGGATGTCTGAGGGTACGAGGTACCAATCCACTATTGAGGAATGGGAAAAATTGATTAATGCCCCAGAGGAGCATCATGATGACATGGACATATATGCCAAGAAGAAAATGGACCACAATTCCATGTCAAATATGTACAAGGAGATCCCAAATGAAGAACTTGATACCTTCAAGTTTGGCTCAGTACATTACCTCCTGTCAGGGCTCCCGACGATCAATTGGATACTAAGGCACACCTTACTGCCCAAGTCTGGAGATCACAAGATGATCAGAGGCCATGCTATCAACTTGCTACATGTGTTTGATGTGCCTCAGAAGTTCAAGGTGATGAGCCTAATAGTGGAAACAATCAAGAGGACTGCAGCAGACCAGAAGAGGAGCTGCGGATATGCCCCTCAAATTCAGGAGCTCATCAACTCCAAGATGGGCACGGGCATATATTTATTGGACAAGGAACATTTGCCCATCCGTCCAGATTTTGAGAACAATGAAGTTGTGATGACTGAGAACGAGCCATCGTCTGCACAAGCTTACGCAAAGAAGGAGAAGGCGAGGAAGGAGAAAGCTGCCAAGACGCCAACTCAAGAGGAGGCATCTGAGTAATTCTTGAAGACCAAACAAGAGCAGCTTGGTTACTTGATTGCATCCACGCTGAGGATTGAGCAAAGTCTGGCCACCCTCACTCAAAATCAGCAGAGCCTAGAGAGAATCATGGAACAGAAGTTCTATGACTTGGATGTCAAAGTAACGGAAGTTCAGTCTGCAGTGGAGCAGCTCCAAGATGATATGCAGGAGAGGAGAGGCAGGACTACTACTAATTCCTTTGCCAGAGTGCCAAGAGGTCCAAGGTCGTCTGCCGTGCCAGTTGCTGACACAAGAGCCACCACCTGAAGATCAAGCCTGAGTGTCGATCTAGTGCTATGCATTTTCTAGGAACTTTTTGGTAACTTGTTGCCAAAGGGGGAGAAGATGTATAGATCATAGGCTTCGAGAGAGAGAGTGTTGCTTTTCTCTCTTGCTTTATTTGGTGGTTTTTCAAACTTGTTTGCTTTTGAGTGCTTGAGATACTATGCTTGTGAGACATTGATGATCATGTGTTTGATCATAAGCTACATTTAATGCTTAATGAATGCTATTATCTTATCTATCTTATGTGATCTTTCACTTTTCTTGGTGATGAGTGCATGTATTTCATTCTTATCATTTTAAGCGCTCCACCAAGATGTATGTGACATGGAAGAGTAACCCATGACTCTAACTCCTTGTGCATTTGCAGTACAAAGCAAATTTTAAATATGCACAAATTTAGGGGGAGCTCTTACTAATCACATACTTCTCAAAGCGACGATATATTTCATGCTTATTATCATTTGTCGAAGCTTTGATCTATATGTTGTCATCAATTACCAAAAAGGGGGAGATTGAAAGTGCAACTATCCCTAGGTGGTTTTGGTAATTCATAACAACATATAGCTCATTGAGCTAATGCTATTCCAAGATGATTATTTCAGGAAAGCTCAATGATTGGCATGGCATGGATGTGAAAGTGGAACCCTCAAAATGCTAAGGACAAAGGATTGGCTCAAGCTCAAAAGCTCAAGACTCTTCATTTTATTTTTTAGTGATCCAAGATCACATTGAGTCTTTAGGAAAAGCCAATACTATCAAGGAGGGATGAGGTGTTGCTTAATGAGCCTCTTGCTTCATGTGCCTAGTGAAATGCTCCAAAACCCTCAACTACTTTCCCATATCCACATATGACCTAAACCCTAAGCCAAACTCGGTCCTACCGATTCTTCCTATCCGGCGCCACCGAGTTTCATTTTTCATAAGCCACTGCCAAACCCTAGCAATTCGGTTCTACCGATAAGGATCTCGGTCTCACCGAGATGGGGTTGCAAACTCTCTGTTTCCCTTCCGTAACTTTTCGGTCTCACCGAAAGAGCGAATCGGTCCCACCGAGATTGCAATGTAAACTCAGTGTTTCCCCTTTGTAACTTTTCGGTCTCACCGAGTTCCACTCGGTCTCACCGAAAGAGCAAATCGGTCCCATCGAGTTTGCATGACCAACTCTGTGGTTAGCTAATTACCAAATTCGGTCTCACCGAGTTTGTGTAATCGGTCTCACCGAGATTACGTTATGCCCAAACCCTAACCACATCGGTCCTACCGAGTTGTATGTCAGTCCCACCGAAAATCACTAACGGTCACTAGGTTTACATTTTCGGTCCGACCGAGTTTATTGATTCGGTCCCACCGAGATTGGAAAACTGTGTAACAGTTGGATTTTGTGTGGAGGCTATATATACCCCTCCACCTCCTTCTCATTCGATGAGAGAGCCATCAGAACACACACACCATTCCAACTCATATGTTCTGAGAGAGAACCACCTACTCATGTGTTGAGACCAAGATATTCCATTCCTACCATATGAATCTTGATCTCTAGCCTTCCCAAGTTGCTTTCCACTCAAATCTTCTTTCCACTAAATCCAAATCCTATGAGAGAGAGTTGAGTGTTGGGGAGACTATCATTTGAAGCACAAGAGCAAGGAGTTCATTACCTACACACCATTTGTTACTTCTTGGAGAGTGGTGTCTCCTAGATTGGCTAGGTGTCACTTGGGAGCCTCCGAAAAGATTGTGGAGTTGAACCAAGGAGTTTGTAAGGGCAAGGAGATTCGCCTACTTCGTGAAGATCTACCGCTAGTGAGGCAAGTCCTGTGTGGGCGATGGCCATGGTGGGATAGACAAGGTTGTTTCTTCGTGGACCCTTTGTGGGTGGTTGCTTCTTCGTGGACCCTTCGTGGGTGGAGCCCTGTGTGGACTCGCGCAACCGTTGCCCTTGGGTGGAGCCCTGTGTGGACTCGCGCAACCGTTACCCTTGGGTGGAGCCCTGTGTGGACTCGCGCAACCGTTACCCTTCGTGGGTTGAAGTCTCCATCAACGTGGATGTAGGATAGCACCACCTACCCGAACCACGGGAAAAACATCCGTGTCTCCAATTGCGTTTGATTTCTCCAAACCCTTCCCTTTACATTCTTGCAAGTTGCATGCTTTAGTTTCCGCTGCCAATATACTCTTTGCATGCTTGCTTGAATTGTGTGATGATTGCTTGACTTGTCCTAAAATAGCTAAAATCTGCCAAGAACTAAAATTGGGAAAAAGGTTAAGTTTTTATTTGGTCAAGTAGTCTAATCACCCCCCTCTAGACATACTTTCGATCCTACACACACCCGAGCAAGGCTCGGCTCCTCTCTTCGACAAGCCAATGGGACCTCTCGGAGTGGTTCTCCAGAAGCGTCACCACGTCGGTGAAAAACTGGAAGTTGCTGGCGTCGCTGGCCTCATGCGGCTCCTTAGCAGCAGCCTCGCAAATGTTGCCCGAAGCTGTGTTGGCCCTCTCCCTGAGCGTTCGAAGCATGGGGGCATGCACGTGTTCCAGAACCCGCTGCCGACGGATCTCGTCCTCATCCCGCTGCACGATGGCCTCGGCGTCATCAACCCTCTGTTGGAGAAGAAGCAGCTTCGCCTGGGAAGAGGCCAGCTCTGCCTGCGTTGTGCCAAGGGCGGCTGCGGATGAGTCCGCACGCCATGTCACTTCAGCCAGTTTGGCCCTGAGGGCCACAGTCCTACCATCAGCCTCGGCCCTGATCAGCCCCAACATCGCTTCGTATTCGCGCTCGAAGGCCGAGCGAGCTTCCGCCACGCGGCGGTCGACCTCTCCCTGGGCCCGGACTTCGCGCGCAGCAATGTCATCCTCCGCCTGGGCCACCAGGCGCTCCCTCGTCTCCAACCGCTCAAGGTCAAGGTTGCGCTCGGCGCCCTCCAGCGTCAGCGCCTCCTCGCGCTTCAGCAGCTCCACCTGGTCGACGGAGGCCCCCTTCAGGGACTCAAGGGTCGTCTGGCGCAGTTGCACTTGCTGCTCCAGGGAGTTGCTCCAGGCTTGGAGCTCCCATGCACGCTCCTCCGCATCTCTGCACCGATGGTCTGCTTCCTGAGCCTCCTCGATGGCGTGGGAGCAGGCCTCCCGCGAAGCCACCAGCGACGCTTCAGCCTTCACGTTGTCAAGATCACATTGGAGACATGCGAGGGCGACGGCTACCTTCAGTTTGCGCCTCTCCTCAGCAAGGTGCAAACCTTCGGCCTCGAGGCGCGCATCCTCGCCAGCAAGCTCTGCCCTGATCCGGCTCCCCGCATCCGCCGCCCACTGGAGGAACTCTTGGCGAAGGGCGCGACGCTCCCGAGTGCGCCTGAGCACGTCTTCCACATCACCCTCTTACACCGGAGTATGCGGAGGGCCCGAAGGCAGCATGCTCCCTCCCGGCGCGGGGCTGGGGGCTGGCGCCCTAGCCATCGCCGAATGGACCCCTCTGGGAATCCAGCCGGGCGTCGGTCCACCCACGGAGGAGGAGCTGAAGGCAGACTTCAACCATTCACCCTCTATGATCAGAGGAGGAACGCGGGGCAAGCCCAATGTGCACCAGGAGGACTCATGAAGAAGGGACAGCGGGCGCGTAGGCTCAACGTGCCCGGTGGAATAGACCACTCCACCAACCGGTCCAGCGGCGGGGGTGCCGCTCGAGCTCGGCGCGCCCAGAGCCAATGGAGAAGGCAAAGCTTTGGGGGCTGGCTCCTAGGACGACTGGGCGAATTTGCCAAGACGGGGCCTGAAAGGCCACAATCAGCCGTAGGGATAGTAAAGTAAATGAGCAGAAAAAGAAGAGGACTTACTCGTCCATGGCAAAGTACTTCCTGCGTTTCAACAAGCGGAAAGGGCGGTCGTCGCCACCCAAGGCCTCCTTCCTCTTGCGGAGGGCCTCGAAATCCACACGGAACCGACCTAAGCGCCCGACGCAGGGGTCGACCTGGGCGCAGAAGAAGCATCAAGAAGATTAGCGTCGAAGGAGCCGACTTGGGGGACGCCATCAGGCATCGCCTCACGAGGAACGGCCGGGGCCTTGGGAGCCCCGGCCTCAAGAGCCGAGGGCTGCAACTTTGCGCTAGCCGCCGCTCCAGGGCGGGCCTCGGGAGGCGCCGCCTTCAGGGCTTCTCGCGGCATCGGCACCTCGACATCAGTCGCCTCAGCTCCTGCCGATTCTCGTCTCCCCACTCTATCGCCTGAGGAAGGACCACTATGGACGACAGGGGGAGCAACCACGATGGCTGGGTTCTTGCGGGGCCCCGTGAAGCCAGCCGGGTGCAGCCCCCACTCGTCGAAACTGGGCATCTGCCTCGCAAAATCTGCACTGCCAGAGAAAAGATACAAAAGGGCACCATCACGCCGAAGGCTGCTTGGGGAAGGATCGCCAGTCAAGACCCTGAGCATCGTCCGCAGCACTTCAGGCGCCAAGTCCTCCTACTGAAGTCACATGCGGTCTCTGTGCCCTGCAAAGTCCCACATCCGGCGAGAGTGGCGCTGGAGAGGAGAAATGCGGCATTGGAGGAACTCCTTCACCACCTTGGGTGCAGTCACATTGAGCGCCCTCAAACTATGGAAGCGGCGCCAGACGAAGGCGGGCCGGGGGCTCACGAGCATCTCATGGTCCCAGCCTGAGCGGGGAACAGCAGGCAAGGTCGGGTGCGAGAGCAGAGGGTTGGGCACTCCGACGTCCACATAGAGCCACCGCTCTCTGAACCTGGCCTTAGAAGGAGGAAGGCCGAAGTCGATCCCTGAAGCGGCCGTCTCTGGCACGGCGAAGAAGCCCATGCACCCTGAGCACTGAGTGGGGTCGCTCAAGCGCAAGGAAAAGAAGTGGCGCAATAGGGCAACGGAAGGAGGAATGCCTACCATTGCCTCGCAAACAAAAGCAAAGACAGCCAGAAGGGTGATGGACTCAGGCCCGAGGTGCATCATGTGGATCTGATAATGGGAGAGCACCACATTGAAGAAAGCGTAAAAGGGGGAACCAGACCTGCCCACAGGGCATCGGCAAAGAATCAGACCTCCGTGACGATCCTATCAAGGGAGGCATGGGACGCAGGCCAGACTGTGGTCCTGCCACACTCATTGAAGATAGTGGCAAGGGCAGAGCGGACCTTGTTCAGGGCTTCGGGATTGAGTATGATCGACCAATCAACGGCGGGGGCCGCCACCGGAGGTGAGCGGGGCGAAGGCGCGGGCTTCTTCCCCTTTCCTTTCTTTGTTGGCGCCATGGCGATGGAAGGAGGGAAGAGCTCGAGCCGGATTCGCGACGGAGGTTGGAGCTCAAAGAAGAAGGAAAGGTAGGAGGCGAGCGAGCAGCAGAAAAGGGAACAAATGTATGCAACTACGGGCCCGCTTAGCCGGGCACGTAACAAGGCATCATGGGGAAGCGCAGACGCCCACGTCCAATCAATCACCACACGGCGCCCAAGGCCGTAGGCTATTGGGGCCAATAACGCTTCGCGCTTGCCCCTTAGCTTCTCTTCTAAGCCAAGGCCGAGCGCGCCTTGGGCCCGGGGGCTAGTGTCGGCGTTCTGGGAATGGGGGTCCCAAGACTTGCCTGCCTACGGCCTGCGGCGTGGCTCGAGTGGGGGCCCAGTGCGGCCCAGCTTCATCAGCTCAAGCTCAAGACCCTCGCAAGGGGCCAAGCCTTGCAGGGCAGACGACAGGAGGCTTCCTCAGGAGCATCCTCATCAGGCAGGCTTGCGAGGAGGCAGAGACATCAAGGCAGGGGTGCCTCGCGAGGAGCCCGTGACGCAAGCCATGACGATCGAGATTAGGCGGGCGTCAGGCGGGCTCCGGCCTGCGAAGTGTCCTTGTTTCCCCTTCGGTACAAAGGGAGCACGCACAGGCCAAGGCATCGGGCAAAGGTTACCATTTCGGTGCAACGAGACCAAGACCAGTAGAGCGCTAGGAGGGAGGTCACCGTGGAGCCCAAGACGGCGTCATCACCAGTGCATTTGGCAGCCGAACACCACCTTTGGTCAGGATAACTGGTACTAGATGTTCCCCTTCAAAATGGCCAATTGTTGGCGCCCTTCCCGCTCATTTTTTGGGAAGAGGACCAAGTCCTCTATAAATAGGAGTAGCCCCCGAGAGGAAAAGAGGAGAGGGAGGTCCAGAGGAAAGAAAGAGAGAAGAGAAAGAAAGAGAGAGAGGTCCAGACCAAGTAGAACACACTGCACCAGTTCAAGAACACCTCTCGTGAGGCCGTTCTTCCCCCTGTATTGTTCATCATTAGCCCCTGAGGCAATCCACCACACCACACACCGGAGTATGGTATTACGCCACATCGATGGCCCAAACCAGTATAAACCTCGTGTCCCTTGTGTGTTCGAACCTTAAGGGTCTGCCGGAACCAGAAATCCGATAGTTATAATGTTCTGCGAAAAGCCAAAGTGAGTCCATCAACTCCAACGGCATAGCTGAGTGCACGACAATGACCTAGCGCACCTTACTCTTCGTCTAAAAAGTCTGCAACATGATATGTTACAGCCTGAAAATGGGTCAGCACATGGAATATGCTGGCAATATAACACGGTAGAGCAATGAACAAGATAAATGCTATCACTACATGCATATAAGGCTGGTGGAGGCTCTACGGTTATAATGTTTTGCGAAAAGCCAATTTTTTCCTACAACAAAGGAACATGTTTTATTTTACTATCATGGTAATCGAACAACATTGAGAAGGTTCCTCCAACTTAATACCCAATTAAAAGTAATTATCAACCCAACAAATTAATTTAGAGTGATGAGATCCACATGATAATTCAAGAACCAGATACTCAAGATGTCCATAACCGGGGACGCAGCTAATCATGATTAGTTTGTACACTCTACAAAGGTTTGTGCACTTTCCCCCCACAAGATTCTATCTCCTTCGTCGGATTTCTCGCACTACATGGTGTTTGAGAAACAGATGACCAAGACATAGTCTTTCAGAAACATTAACTCTTTACTTGTGGCTGCACACAGAAGTTTCCAGCATGAATAATCTTATGATGCCTTTGAGCCTGGGTGGCGAACTGTAGGATGATCTCATGGGTACTCCGGGATATCCTAGGACATCACTGGATTCTCCAGGTGCCCAAACCAACAATCCACCCAGATGTGTATTAAAGTAGCCACCTCAAGTTAACCATTAATTAAACACTCAAATCTGTCATGGATCTCTCAAACCAAACCACGTCTACGTGCATAGCATAGCAACATAAGCATAACGTAGAAGTAACTCCCAGGGTTTGATAATAAACAGGGCAACATGTTCTACCTCATCATCTACTTCCCAATACCCACATGTTAATCACATCCTAATCATGCAATGTTTGACGATAGAAACTAATGCATAAAAACAGGGTATGAAAAGAGTATGATCAATGTGTTACTTACCTTGCTGACGATCTACAAAACCTAGTGACTCGTAGTAGCACGCTTCGCACTCCGGGAATTCTATCACAAACAAACAATTGCATACATAAGCACTCAAGCATAGATGCACGAGTAAAACTCAAATAAGAAGATCAAATCTGAAAACTCAACTGAAAAGATTCGATATGCAAAAAGAATCAATCGAATCGGAGCTACGGAAATGAAACTACGGTCAAAAGAAATTTGAATTCAAATCTGCTTGAAACCAAAATTTTAAATTGTCAAAACCATGTTCAAGTTGATTAAACAGAAAGAGAAGTCCCTGGCCGAAAAATAAAATAAAAAGAAAAGACTAACAAAGGAACGTTCGCTGTCTGAACCTAAATGGCGAACAACGTTCGTTAAAACGAACGAACGGACGAACGTTCGCTAAATAAATAAACCGGCGAAAAAACAAACCAATCTAACTAAAAAAATGAACTGATCTAGGGTTTTTTAAAGAAAATCACAGTTTTTACCTAAAAACCAAAAAAACCGGCGGCGGCGGCGAGGCAGCGAGATCCGGCGGGCAGGGCGGTGTCCGGCGGCGTGCGGTGTGCGGCAGCGGCGGAAGGCATAGCGTAGGCTGTGGCAAGCGGCAGCGGCTGGCGAGCGCTGCTGCTACGCTGTTGGCGGCGGTGGCGATGGTGAGAGGCAGCCGGGGGACGCTATATATAGGAGTTGGCGTCGTGTGATACGTCTCCAATGTATCTATAATTTTTGATTGCTCCATGCTATATTATCTACTGTTTTGGACATTATTGGGCTTTATTATTCACTTATATATTATTTTGGGACTAACCTATTAACTAGAGGCCCAGCCTAGAATTGCTATTTTTTGCCTATTTTAGGGTTTCGAAGAAAAGGAATATCAAACGTAGTTCAAACGGAATGAAACCTTCGGGAACATGATTTTCTCACCGAACATGATCCAGGAGACTTGGACCCTACGTCAAGAAACAAAGGAGGAGGCCACGAGGTAGGGGGGCACGCCTACCCCCTCAGGTGCGCCCTCCACCCTCGTGGGCCCCCTGTTGCTCCACCGACGTACTCCTTCCTCCTATATATACCTACGTACCCCCAAACGATCAGATACGGAGCCAAAAACCTAATTGCACCACCGTAACTTTCTGTATCCACGAGATCCCATCTTGGGGCGTGTTTCGGAGCTCCGTCGGAGGGGGTATCCATCACGGAGAGATTCTACATCAACACCATAGCCTCTCCGATGAAGTGTGAGTAGTTTACCTCAGACCTTTGGGTCCATAGTTATTAGCTAGATGGCTTCTTCTCTCTTTTTGGATCTCAATACAATGTTCGCCCCCTCTCTTGTGGAGATCTATTCGATGTAATCTTATTTTTGCAGTGTGTTTGTTGAGACCGATGAATTGTGGGTTTATGATCAAGTTTATCTATGAACAATATTTGAATCTTCTCTGAATTCTTTTATGTATGATTGGTTATCTTTGCAAGTCTCTTTGAATTATCAGTTTGGTTTGGCCTACTAGATTGATCTTTCTTGCAATGGGAGAAGTGCTTAGCTTTGGGTTCAATCTTGCGGTGGCCTTTCCCAGTGACAGTAGGGGAAGCAAGGCACGTATTGTATTGTTTCCATCGAGGATAACAAGGTGGTATTTTTATCATATTACATGAATTTATCCCTCTACATCATGTCATCTTGCTTAAGGCGTTACTCTGTTTTCATGAACTTAATACTCTAGATGCATGCTGGATAGCGGTTGATGAGTGGAGTAATAGTAGTAGATGCAGGCAGGAGTCGGACTACTTGTTTCAGACATGATGCCTATATACATGATCATACCTAGATATTCTCATAAGTATGCTCAATTCTGTCAATTGCTCAACAGTAATTCGTTCACCCATCGTAAAATACTTATGCTCTTGAGAGAAGCCTCTAGTGAAACCTATGGCCCCCAGGTCTATCTTCATCATATTAATCTTCCAGTACTTAGTTATTTACTTTGCTTTTTTACTTTGCCTTTATTTTACTTTGCATCTTTATCAGAAAAATACCAAAAATATTATCTTATCATATCTATCAGATCTCACTCTCGTAAGTGACCGTGAAGGGATTGACAACCCCTTATCGCGTTGGTTGCGAGAAGTTATTCATTTTGTGCAGGTACTAGGGACGTGCATGCAACCTCCTACTAGATTGATACCTTGCTTCTCAAAAACTGAGGGAAATACTTACGCTACTTTGCTACATCATCCTTTCCTCTTCGCGGAAATCCAACATAGTGCTCAAGAGGTAGTAGCGTGGCTTGGGGAGTGGGCCGGCTCGAGGTGGAGTCCGGCTCGGACTCTGCCTCGGCATTCGTGCCGGCAACGGCGCGGCGCGAGGGAGGTGGCGCGGGGAAATGGGCCGGCTGGGCTGCGGCCCAGTGCGGTCCGGGATTTTTTTAAACAGATTCCGCCGAGAAAAATCCTAATTAATATGAAAAAAATTCTAAAAATTCCTAAAACAATTTTCCCCGTCTAAATAGAATATTTAGAACTTAGTGAACATTTTCTTGGCCTAAAATGCAATTTTCAGAAAAATGCATATATTTTCTAAATCAAATAAAATGGCAATAAAATCCAAATAAAATTATTTATTTGATTTTAGTATTTTTCCTCCAATATTTCATTTATTTTGGAGAAGTCCTATTATCTCCTCTCATATAATTTTAATATGAAATATTTTCGGGGGGGAAAAATAATTAAAACCAAAATGATCCTTGTTTCGATATTTGAGGAAATTCAAATATGAAAACGGTGAAATACCCAACTCTCTCCGTGGGTCCTTGAGTTACTTAGAGTTTTCGAGGATCGCAAAGCAAAATGCAATAAAATATGATATGCATGAATGCCCTATGTATAACATTCCAAATTGAAAATTTGGGATGTGACAAACCTACCCCCCTTAAAATGAATCTCGTCCTCGAGATTCGGGTTGGCTAGAAAATAGGTGTGGGTGGTCTTTCCGGAGATCATCCTCTCGTTGCCCAGTGGCTTCATCCTCGGTATGGTGGCTCCACTGAACTTTGCAAAACTTGATAACCTTGCTGCGTGTAACTCGGCTGGCAACCTCGAGAATCTTGACTAGTTTCTCCTCATTGGTCAGATCAGTATCCAACTGAATTGCTTCCAGGGGCACTTTATCTCTCAGAGGGATATCGACCATCTCTGCATGGCATTTCTTCAACTGGGAAACGTGAAACACATCATGAACTCCTGACAGTCCTCCGGGTAACTCCAACTTGTAGGCTACTTCTCCCATACGTTCCAAAACTCGATATGGTCCTACAAATCTCGGGGCTAACTTTCCCTTGAATCCAAAACGTTTAACTCCTCGCAGAGGTGACACACGACGATATGCTCTGTCTCCGACTTCATAGACTACCTCCTTGCATTTTGAATCTGCATAACTCTTCTGCCTGGACAGAGCTACCTTTAGTCTATCTCGAATCAACTTGACCTTCTCTTCTGACTCTTTGATTAAATCTTCTCCAAACAACTGATGGTCTCCAACTTCATCCCACATCAACGGTGTCCTGCACCTCCGTCCATATAAAGCTTCGAAAGGTGCCATCTTCAAACTGGCCCGGCAGCTATTGTTGTATGAGAACTTCGGGTAAGGCAAATTGTCATCCCAGCTAGATCCATAATCTAGCGCACAAGCTTTCAACATGTCTTCCAGATTCTGATTGACTCTCTCGGTCTGTCCATCTATCTGCGGATGAAAGGCTGTACTAAAACCTAGTCTGGTCCCCAAAGTCTGGTGCAACTGATTGCTACCTCTTGAGCACTGCGTTGGTTTTTCCTTGAAGAGGAAAGGGTGATGCAGAAAAGTAGCATAAGTATTTCCCCTCAGTTTTTGAGAACCAAGGTATCAATCCAGTAGGAGGCCACGCACGAGTCCCTCACACCTACAAAAACAAATAAATCCTCGCAACCAACACGATAAGGGGTTGTCAATCCCTACACGGTCACTTACGAGAGTGAGATCTGATAGATATGATAAAATAATATTTTTGGTATTTTTATGATAAAGATGCAAAGTAAAATAAAAGGCAATAACTAAGTGTTGGAAGATTAATATGATGGAAAATAGACCCGGGGGCCATAGGTTTCACTAGTGGCTTCTCTGAAGAGCATAAGTATTCACGGTGGGTAAACAAATTACTGTTGATAAATTGATAGAATTGAGCATAGTTATGAGAATATGTAGGTATGATCATGTATATAGGCATCATGTCCGAGACAAGTAGACCGACTCCTGCCTGCATCTACTACTATTACTCCACACATCGACCGCTATCCAGCATGCATCTAGAGTATTAAGTTCAAGAGACAGAGTAACCCTTTAAGCAAGATGAGATGATGTAGAGGGATAAACTCATGCAATATGATATAAACCCCATCTTGTTATCCTCGATGGCAACAATACAATATGTGCCTTGCTGCCCCTACTGTCATTGGGAAAGGACACCGCAAGATTGAACCCAAAGCTAAGCACTTCTCCCATTGCAAGAAAGATCAATCTAGTAGGCCAAACCAAACTGATTATTCGAAGAGACTTGCAAAGATAACCAATCATACATAAAATAATTCAGAGAAGATTCAAATATTCTTCATAGATAAACTTGATCATAAACCCACAATTCGTCGGTCTCGACAAACACACCGTAAAAGAAGATTACATCGAATAGATCTCCACAAGAGAGGGGGAGAACTTTGTATTGAGATCCAAAAACAGAGAAGAATCCATCTAGCTAATAACTATGGACCCGAAGGTCTGAGGTAAACTACTCACACTTCATCGGAAGGGCTATGGTGTTGATGTAGAAGCCCTCCGTGATCGATGCCTCCTCCGGCGGAGCTCCGGAACAGGCCCCAAGATGGGATCTCATGGATACAGAAAGTTACGGCGGTGGAATTAGGGTTTTGGCTCCGTATCTAGTAGTTTGGGGGTACGTAGGTATATATACGAGGAACGAGTACATCGGTGGAGCAACAGGGGGCCCACGAGGGTGGAGGGCGCACCTGGGGGTGGGTAGGTGCGCCCCTACCTCGTGGCCTCCTGGTTGATGTCTTGACGTAGGGTCCAAGTCCTCTGGATCACGTTCGTTCCGAAAATCACGTAACCGAAGGTTTCATTCCGTTTGGACTCCGTTTGATATTCTTTTTCCGCGAAACCCTAAAATAGGCAAAAAAGCAATTCTGGGTTGGGCCTCCAGTTAATAGGTTAGTCCCAAAAATAATATAAAAGTGTATAATAAAGCCAAATAATGTCCAAAACAGAATATAATATAGCATGGAACAAACAAAAATTATAGATACGTTGGAGACGTATCAAGCATCCCCGAGCTTAATTCTCCTCGTCCTCGAGTAGGTAAATGATAAAAACAAATTTTTTGATGTGCAATGCTACTTGGTATAATTTCAATGTAATTCTTCTTAATTGTGGTATGAATATTTAGATCCGAAAGATTCAAGACAAAAGCTGAATATTGACATAGAAATAATAATACTTCAAGCATACTAACTAAGCAATTATGTCTCTTCAAAATAACATGGCCAAAGAAAGTTATCCCTACAAAATCATATAGTCTGGCTATGCTCTATCTTCACCACACAAAGTATTTAAATCATGCACAATGCCGATGACAAGCCAAGCAATTGTTTCATACTTTTGGTGTTCTCAAACTTTTTCAATCTTCACGCAATACATGAGCGTGAGCAATGGACATAACACTTTAGGTGGAATAGAATGGTGGTTGTGGAGGAGACAAAAAGGGGAAGATAGTCTCACATCAACTAAGCGTATCAACGGGCTATGGAGATGCCCATCAATAGATATCAATGTGAGTGAGTAGGGATTGCCATGCAACGGATGCACTAGAGCTATAAGTATATGAAAGCTCAACAAAAGGAACTAAGTGGGTGTGCATCCAACTCGCTTGCTCACGAAGACCTAGGGCATTTTGAGGAAGCCCATCATTGGAATATACAAGCCAAGTTCTATAATGAAAAATTCCCACTAGTATATGAAAGTGATAACATAGGAGACTCTCTATTATCAAGATCATGGTGCTACTTTGAAGCACAAGTGTGGTAAAAGGATAGTAGCATTGTCCCTTCTCTCTTTTTCTCTCATTTTTTATTTGGGCCTTTTTTATGGCCTCTCTTTTTTTCATCCGGAGTCTCATCCTGACTTGTGGGGGAATCATAGTCTCCATCATCCTTTCCTCACTTGGGATAATGCTCTAAAAATGACGATCATCACACTTTTATTTACTTACAACTCAAGAATTACAACTCGATACTTAGAACAAAATATGACTCGATGTGAATGCCTCCGGCGGTGTACCAGGATATGCAATGAATCAAGAGTGACATGTATGAAAGAATTATGAATGGTGGCTTTTCCACAAATACAATGTCAACTACATGATCATGCAAAGCAATATGACAATGATGGAGCGTGTCATAGTAAACAGAACGGTGGAAGGTTGCATGGCAATATATCTCGGAATGACTATGGAAATGCCATGATAGGTAGGTATGGTGGCTATTTTGAGGGAGGTATGTGGTGGGTGTATGATACCGGTGAAAGGTGCGCGGTATTAGAGAGGTTAGCAATGGTGGAAGGAAGAAAAGTGTGTAAGATCCATGGACTCAACCTTAGTCATAAAGAACTCATATACTTATTGCAAAACCTCTACAAGTTATCAAAGCAAAGTATTATGCGCATGCTCCTAGGGGGATAGATTGGTCAGAAAAGACCATCGCTCGTCCCCGACCGCCACTCATAAGACTATCAATAAATAAATCATGCTCCGACTTCATCACATAACAGTTCACCATACGTGCATGCTACAGGAATCACACACTTTAACACAAGTATTTCTCAAGTTCACAACTACTCGACTAGCATGACTCTAATATTACCATCTCCATATCTCAAAGCAATTATCCAGTATCAAAATTGTTATAGTATTCAACACACTCATAAGAAATTTTTATTAATCTTGAATGCCTAACATAATTAAAGCAAATTACCATGCTGTTTTGTAGGACTCTCAAAATAATCTAAGTGAAGCATGAGATAACAATAGTTTCTATAAAACAAGTCCACTGACGTGCTCTCAAAGATATAAGTGAAGCACATAGAGTATTCTAACAATTTCTGAATCATGTGTGTCTCTCTCAAAAGGTGTGTACAGAAAGGATAATTGTGGAAAACTAACAAATAATGACTCAAATAATACAAGCCGATGGAAGTAGACGAAAGAGGGGATGCCTTCCGGGGCATCCCCAAGCTTTGGCTTTTAGGTGTCCTTAGATTATCTTGGGGTGCCATGGGCATCACCAAGCTTAGTCTCTTTCCACTCCTTGTTCCATAATCCATCAAATCTTTTACCCAAAACTTGAAAACTTCACAACACAAAACTTAAAGTTGAAAATCTCGTGAGCTCCGTTAGCAAAAGAAAACAAAACAGCACTTCATGGTACTGTAATGAACTCATTATTTATTTATATTGGTGTTAAACCTACTGTATGCCAACTTCTCTATGGTTTATAAACTATTTTACTAGCCATAGATTCATTAAAATAAGCAAACAACACACGAAAAACAGAATCTGTCAAAATAGAACAGTCTCTAGTAATATGTAGCTAATGCAAGATATGAACCCCAAAAATTCTGAAATAAATTTCTGTATGTGAGTAAATTTTCTATTAATCATCTGCAAAAATAATTACCTAAATATCACTTTCCAAATAAAAATGGCAGCAATTCTCGTGAGCGCTAAAGTTTCTGTTTTTTACAGCAAGATTAAAAATACTTTCCCCATTTCTTCCCAACGGTTCTACTTGGCACAAACACTAATTAAACACAAAAAACACAACCAAAACATAGGCTAGATAAATTATTTATTACTAAACAGGAGCAAAAAGAAAGGAATAAAAATAAAATTGGGTTGCCTCCCAACAAGCGCTATCATTTAACGCCCCTAGATAGGCATAAAAAGCAAGGATAGATCTAGGAATTGCCATCTTTGGTAGGCAATCCATAAGTGGCTCTCATAATAGATTCATAAGGTAATTTAATTTTCTTTCTAGGGAAGTGTTCCATGCCTTTCTTTAACGGAAATTGGAATCTAATATTCCCTTCCTTCATATCAATAATTGCACCAATCGTTCTAAGGAAAGGTCTACCAAGAATAATAGGGCATGAAGGATTGCAATCGATATAAAGAACAATAAAATCTACCGGCACATAATTCCTATTTGAAACAATAAGAACATCATCAATTCTTTCCATAGGTTTCTTAATAGTGGAATCCGCAAGGTGCAAGTTTAAAGAGCAATCATCAAAATCACGGAAACCTAGCAAATCACACAAAGTCTTTGGAATCATGGAAACACTAGCACCCAAATCACACAAAGCATAGAATTCATGATCTTTAATTTTAATTTTAATAGTAGGTTACCACTAATCACAAAGTTTTCTAGGGATAGAAACTTCCAACTCAAGTTTTTCTTCATAAGATTGCATCAAAGCATCAACGATATGTTTAGTGAAAGCTTTATTTTGACTATAAGCACGAGGAGATTTAGCACGGACTGCAACAAGGGAATACAATTGTCGGTGGGAACGACACTTATGGGATCACAACAATCCCTAGTGTTGGCGGGGCGCGGGGTCGTGAGAAGAGCGGATCTAACAGGTAGCACACGGTTCGTTTATCCAGGTTCGGGCCACGAGGATGCGTAAAACCCTACTCCTGCTCTGGTGGATTGTATATCTGTGTTCTTCAGCTAGCTATTGGGCGTGAGGAGCTCCAAAAAGTTGAATCCCTCCTCTGGTCGCCTCGGGCCTCCTTTTATAGAAAAAGTGGTTGCCACAGTGGCACACAGGAGGTGGAAAGGGTACAGTGATGCGAGGTTATCCCTCGCATTACATGACAAGGCGCATTTAATGCGTCTTGATTATGTGTCCTTGCTTTATCGGGGACGGAGGAGAGATCTGTCTCATCCGTCACCGCTCCTTCTTGTGTCGACACGCGCCCTGGCCAGCGATGCCTGAGATGCCACGTAGCTAGGCAGGCAGCTGAGGTGGCGGAGTGGTGGGTCTTCACGAAGATCTGCATGCCGCCACGCAGGTGCCTGCCCAGCTGGTTGGGTCGGCAGCTGCATGCATGCGGTGGTGGAGGTTTAGTCGGCGTGGGCCTGATGGTGGCCCCGCGGGTGTCCTCGGGAAGGGCCTTGCCGGGGCCCCGGCAAGGGTCTTGATGAGGCACCTGCTGTCATCCCCGGCAAGGCGCTTGCCGGGGGCCTTGTGGTCTTCCTCGGTTGGGATCCCGCCAAGGGTTGTCATCTCCTTAGTGCGTATCTGATCTTGAATGTCTTCACGAAGATCTGCATGCCGCCACGTGGATGTCTCCCGAATCCTTGCCCTTTGGGGGCGGTGGACTCAAGGGTGATTCGCTCCATAGGCGTGGGACGAGTCGCCGCGGCAAAGGTCTTGCCAGGGCTACTAGAACTGTCTCCCGGCAAGGATCTTGCGGGGGGTACGCTTCGTCCCCTTTGCTCTTCCTGGTCTTGGCCTTGGCGTCGTAGTTCTCTTGAGCTTCGGTCTTACCCTGGCTCACCTCCGTTGCCTTGCTTGGTGTGGTTGTGCCCGTGGCTCAGACTGCCCGTGCACAGTTATAGGGGTACAAAAAGTGTACCCCTCTTTTTGTACACCGACAGGAGCCCCCGGGCCTAGTGCACACATAAGCGCAACACGTTGTTGGGCTAGGCCCAAAAACGGTGCGCGGGCAGGCGGGGTGGTTTTTACCGCGGTAAGGTTCTTCGCGCGCTGCAATTCCCACGACTCCCGCGCGTGGCGCGGCGTGGGGGGTGCATGTGAGGTGGGCAGCATGCGTGGGGTTGGTTCCCGCGGGCATGCGTCACACCACAGTTAATGTGAAAGGAGGCGGCCCGTGTTTTGCCCCATAAGAAAGGAATAACCGCGGGCGCGCTGCTCACTTTCTCCTCTTTCCTCGTGCCTTTTCCAATCTCAGAGCCGCCGTTTCCTCTCTTCCTTCCTTCCTAAGCTTCCGCCGTCACCCGCCGTCGTTGCTTCGCCATACCCCTTCCTCAGCCCTCTAAACTTCTTGGTCGCCATGGCGCCCAAATCCGTCAAGGGCAAGTGGGTGGCTAAGGGCGCTGAGACTGTGGAGCCGCTGGAGAGCGCGCTGTCGGGGGACCGGACGAAGTCCGCCTTTTTCTTCCCCTCGACGGTTGATGTTCAAGAGCTCTGGGCCTTCTTCAGGCCCCTATGGGGAGCGAAGACGGGGGGAGAGAATTCGGGACACCCGACGACGCGTGTCATTCCTGCTGCTTGCGTCGATCCTGCTCCAAATCGGTATCCCTTTTTCGTCGATTATCTTTCTTGCGGGTTATGCCCCCCTTTCTCCGATTTCTCCTGCAACATTATGCACACCTTTGGCTTTCGCCTCTTGGATTTTACTCCAAATGCGGTGGCGTGCATGGCTTTCTTCGCGCATCTTTGCGAAGGCTTTGCTGGGGTGCAACCCAACACGGCGCTCTTCCGCCATTATTTCTTCCCTCGGATCCAGCTGGGAGGTCCCGTCTCTGGTTGCGTCACCTGGATCCCAAGATCCAAGGGGGCATACCCATACGGTGCCGTGAAGGAGAGGTGAGAGGAATGGCGTGGCCGGTGGTGCTGGATTGAGGATGAAAACCCGCCGGAATTCTGCAAGGTCCGCCGAGTGCCGCCGTTCCGTGGCAGCGATTGGAGCGATGTCGACGCCGCCGACGGGAGGCTCACTGTTGCCACTACTAGGATTCTCCGGCTCACCCGGGCCGGACTCACCCTTGGGATGATCGGGGTGGACTTCATTCGCCGCCGGATCGCCCCGTTGCACAACAAGGGGAGGCCAGCTTGGCTCTTTACGAATCCGGCTGACATTATGCGACTCCGCCATGGCCTCGATCACAACTTCACAGTGCTGGTGCATGCCCACTTCTGCCAGCGTCTTTTCCAGCTTGATGTGGGTCGCGATGGCGAGGTCGAACGGACCAGCAAGGCCACGAGGGTTGCCGCAAAGGTTGGCAAGGCCCTCAAGGGGCCGTTTTTCAAGCTGCCAGCGGGGGTGGTCCCGTTGTGCAACAATTCGCGTCAGTTCAAGATCATCGCCATGATGCCGGACTGTAATGCGCACGACCCTGTCCCGAGATGGAAGGAGTCGAAGGATGCGGATGTGCAGCAATTCTTTGACACCCTGATCGAGGTGTATGTCAATGCTGGCGCCGAGCGGTGGCTTTTCATGGACACCACCCAGGTAGAGCTGGACTACATCGTGACTAGGGCGAGGGAGGCACAGCTTGCCATGGAGGCCGGCAGCGCCGGGGGTGTGGAGGACAAGGCCGCAATGGCTGCGGAGGAAGAGGAGCTCACCCGGTGGGCGGCGGCCTCCGGGGAGGTCAGCAGTGCCGAAACTGGAGCTCCGCTCGTCGAAGACGCGGCCGACGAGTCGCCGGAGGAGGAGGATGTGGCGGCGGGCTAGACGCCAACCAGGGGAAGAGGGCGAATCCTGCGGCGGGTTGGCTCCGGCGAGCCGGTCCGGCCCGGCAGAGCTACGCGGCCTCAATTGACCCTGGAGGGGTCTGGGCGTCACACGAGGCCCACGGCAGCCAAGAGGCTGACGAAGGCCGCTGAGAAGAACAAGACAACAACCCCTTCCTCATCTGGGCGCGCACAAACCCCGCCGTCTTCGCCTCCTTGGGCAGATGTCGACTCGGATGTTGACGCGGAGGTCACTTTTGATCTCGGGCCTCTCAGCCCGAAGAGGAAAAGGAAAGTGGTGGAAGAGGAGGAGGTGGGTGACGAGTAAGTACTCCGTTCCTTACTACCATTTCCATTCCTCTGAATTATGTCACTCATCTTGATCCGTTTTTGCTTTTGCAGGGATGCAGAGACGTTGGCCCAGAGGGTGAAGAGGGTGAAGGCCTCGGCGAGAAGTCAGCCCCCAGCTGGGGCTTCAAAGACGCCACTGGTGGTGTTGAGCAGCCCAGACAGCAGCCCCCGGCACAGCCCCCAGCGTAAGTTCATCACCCTCCTCTTATTCTACATGTGGTAGGCGTTCGATTCTATGGTGTTGACCTTGTCGGGTTTGCAGGAGGGGAGCGGCAGCAGGAGGAGCCGCAGATGGCAACCCCCAACTAACCACCCCCGTCGACTACGCCGCCGCGAGGGGCATCCCCGGCAAGGGCATCAATCACGGAGCCCACACCCATGGAGGAAGAGGGGAACTTGGGCACTGGTGACTCTACCACGGCGACAAATGCTGGCGGGGAGGGGACTTCTGCTTCACAGCCTGGCACTGGTGAGTCGCCTGTCCTCCGTCTCTATTTTTCCCTTATTCTTTTTCTTGGCTTCAATGCTCCCATTACTATGCAGGCCCTCCTTCAACGGGTATGGAGGACGTGGATACTGTTGTTGGGAACATTGCTAAGGAGGCCGCCAGGGATGCTGACGAGGTCGCCGCTGATGAGGCCGCCAAGGATGCTGCCGAGGACACCGCTGCGGGGCCGCCAAGGCGACCGGCGAGGCTTCTGCCGAGGGTGCCGGCGGTGGGCCTGCCGGGGAAGCCGGCAAGGCCGCCGCCGAGGAAGAGGTGGTTGATGATCAGCCTCCCTCCTCCTCAACCTCAGGCCCCGGCAGATACCTGAAGGTGGGCGACGATCTTTTCGTCCATCTTCCAGGGGCGTCAAGTTCCCGGGCGCCCGTCGAAGGGGAGGTCTTTGACGGCGAGGTGCTTGTAGCCACCGGGCTTGAGGTTGTCGATGAGCCGGGCGTTGGCGGTGATGGTCCTCCAGAATAGCAGCTTTTCCGCACTATGGGGGCGAATTTCCAAAAACTCCAGGCGCTCTACCGTGTCTGTCTGGACAAGGTTAAGTCCAGGACGGCAATGGTGGACCAGGCGGAGGTGGATTTCAAGGCGCGCGTTGCTGAGACGCAGACCTGGTTCCACCAGACTCGCGAGGAGCAGAGGGCCTTTCAGGAGGAATTGGCCAAGCGCAATGTCGAGCTCACCATGAAGATGGCTGACATCGAGAAGGCCCAGGAAAAGGCGGCGAACTTGGCGGCCACGGCCGAGGCCATCCGGAACCAGCATCAAGCCGCACTGGATTCCCAGGAAGAGGACCTCACCGTGCGTGAGGCGAAGCTTCGCCGCAGTGCTCCGTGGCAAGCATGAGGAGCTCGAGGCCCTTGTCGCACGGCGGACTCGTGAGCTGGAGCAGAGGCACAAGGAGGCACTCGATGCCCAGGCTCTGGCCCATGCCGGCAAAGTAAGGGAGTTGGAGGTGGCGCAGGACGAGCTGAAGGAGCAGGCCCTCAAGCTGTCCAACGAGAACAGCACGCTCAACAACGCCTTGGTGGAGGCGCAAGGAGCGGTCATCAGCAGGGCGGGGGAGCTCTCCGAAGCGCAAAACTCCGTCAGAGATCTCAAGCTGAAGCTGGATGATCTCGAGAAGATGTTGTCGGAGAGTAGGGCTCGGGAGGAGACCTTGACCAGGAGTCTCGAGGAGGAGAAGCAGCTGCGGGCGAACGAGATCGCCTCCCTCCAGGATTATGTGGCGGGCGAGAATAGATGGATCAGCCGTCTAGAGGACGTCGCCGGCAGGGTCACCTCACAGTTCGCCACCATGGGGATGCCAAACGTGAGGTACGCCCCTGAGCGCAGCGGGACCATCAACACCAAGCTGACTCTGTTCTTCGAGGGCGTCCTTGGAGCCTTGGCTTATCTTCACTCCAGCAGAGCGGCCACGTTGGCCGGGAAAGCCGGGTGACTTTGCCGGGGGGTCATGACCAAGGTCCTCACCAAGATGGCGTACTGGAACCCCGACCTCGACTTCGGTGCCGCGACGGATAGCTTGCCGGACGGTATTGACCTCACAGTGCTCAAGGAGCGCATCAAGCCCGTCATCAGCAGCATCGACGAAATCAAAAGGGTGGAAGGCCAGCGCCGGGATTAGGCATCCCGTTCTTCACCGACGATGCAGGTTCACGACCAAGACAAATTCCATCTTTAGTTAGAACTGCAGCAATGATGTGATGTAATATAACTCTGCAGTACTTTTAATTTCATGCACGTTATTTCCCCTTTCAATTCCTCTTTGCATGCGCGCCCTACGTCGATTGGGTAGGCTCGCCGGCGCGGAAGCCCGTAGCGGCATTTTGGGGACGGATCCCCATGGGCCTGCTGGGTACGCGTGCTGCCGAACGAGCCACCATTCCGTTCTGAACGCGGCCGCTCGAACTGTCAAGCTGGACTCGAGTCAGAATTGAGAGCATTGTTGATCGCGGAATGCTACTCTGCCATTCCCGACGCAGCCGCTTGAGCTGTTGAGCGGACTCGAAACAGGGCAAGGGTGTTGCCGATTGTGGGAGAGCCCCCTGGCGTGCAGGTTTCTCATACAAAGTCGTGACATCTCCGGGGGGGAATAACCTCATATAAAAAGGATAGAACAAATAAGGGTTCAATGCGACTTAGCTTCTGTTTGTAGTCGCTCGAGCGCTGATCTTCCGGCCTCCTTCCCTCTCCAAGAGCCACGAAGACGAAGGAGTGTTGGGCTGATTGCTAGAGCCGATTCTCACAACTGCGCCCCTACCTGGCACGCCAGAGATGTCGATGGGAACGACACCTATGGGATCACAAGATTCCCTACTGTGGTTGGCGGGGCGCGGGGTCGTGAGAAGAGCGGATCTAACAGGTAGCACACGGTTCGTTTATCCAGGTTCGGGCTGCGAGGATGCGTAAAACCCAACTCCTGCTTTGGTGGATTGTATATCTGTGTTCTTGAGCTAGCTATGGGGTGTGAGGAGCTCCAAAAAGTCGAATCCCTCCTCTGGTCGCCTCGGGCCTCCTTTTATAGAAAAATGGGTTGCCACAGTGGCACACAGGAGGTGGAAAGGGTACAGTGATGCGAGGTTATCCCTCCCATTACATGACAAGGCGCATTTAATGTGTCTTGCTTAGGTGTCCTTACTTTATCGGGGACGGGGGAGAGATCTGTCTCGTCCGTCGCCGCTCCTTCTTATGTCGACAAGCGCCCTGGCCAGCGATGCCTGAGATGCCACGTAGGTAGGTAGGCAGCTGAGGTGGCGCAGTGGTGGGTCTTCACGAAGATCTGCATGCCGCCACGTAGGTGCCTGCCCAGCTGGTAGGGTCAGCAGCTGCGTGCATGCGGTGGTGGAGGTTTAGTCAGCGTGGGCCTGATGGTGGCCCCGCGGGTGTCCTCGGGAAGGGTCTTGCCGGGGCCTCGGCAAGGGTCTTGCAGAGGCGCCTGCTGTCATCCCCGACAAGGCGCTTGCCGAGGGCCTTGTGGTCTTCCTCGGCTGGGATCCCGCCAAGGGTTGTCGTCTCCTTAGTGCGTATCTGATCCTGAATGTCTTCACGAAGATATACATGTGGCCACGGGGATGTCTCCCGAATCCTTGCCCTTTGGGGGCGGTGGACTCAAGGGTGATTCGCTCCGTAGCCGCGGGACGAGTCGCCGCGGCAAGGGTCTTGCCGAGGCTGCTAGAACTGTCTCTCGGCAAGGATCTTGCCGGGGGGGTCCGCTTCGTCCCCTTTGCTCTTTGTGGTCGTGGCCTTGGCGTCGTAGTTATCTTGAGCTTCGATCTTACCCTGGCTCACCTCCCCTGCCTTGCCTGGTGTGGTGGTGCCTGTGGCTCAGACTGCCCGTGCATAGTTATACGGTTACAAAAAGTGTACCCCTCTTTTTGTAAACCGACAACAATCTATCAAAGAGCAATTATCATAATTAAATTCCTTGAAATCCAAAATAGTGGGTTCATTAATGTTTAAAGTTTTGACTTCTTCAATCCCACTTTTAACAATTTTAGCATCAAGATCTAAAGACTCCGAATTCTTGGAATGATGTCTAGGTAAAGGTGGATCATAGTTTTTCCCATAATTACCAAGATTCATTTTGCAAAACAAAGATTTAATAGGGGACACATCAATAACTTTTAGATCTTCATCTTTATTATCATGGAAACTAGAAGAACATGCTTTTATAAAGCAATCTTTCTTAGCACGCATCCTAGCGGTTCTTTCTTTGCACTCATCAATGGAAATTCTCATGGCTTTGAGAGACTCCTCGATATCATGCTTAGGTGTATTAGATCTAAGTTTCAAAGAATAAACATCAAGAGAAATTTTATCAACATTCCTAGCCAACTCATCAATCTTAAGCAATTTTCTTCAATCAAAGCATTGAAATTCTTTTGTGAAGTAATAAATTCTTTAATATTAGTTTCAAAATCAGAGGGCATCTTCTTATAATTTCCATAAGAATTGTTGTAGGAATTACCATAATTATTAGAGGAATTACTAGTATACAGCCTAGGATTAAAGTTTCCTCTATACGCGTTGTTACCAAAATTATTCCTACCAACAAAATTCACATCCATAGATTCATTATTATTCTCAATCAAAGTAGACAAAGGCATATCATTAGGATTAGAAGAAACACTTTTATTAGCAAATAATTTCATAAGTTCATACATCTTTCCACTCAAAACATTAATTTCTTATATCACATGCACTTTCTTATTAGTAGATCTTTCAGTGTGCCATTGAGAATAATTAACTATAATATTATCTAGGAGTTTAGTAGCTTCTCCTAAGGTGATTTCCCTAAAAGTTCCTCCCGCGGCGGAATCTAAAAGATTTCTAGAAGCAAAATTCAATATGGCATAAAATTTTTGTATAATCATCCACAAATTCAAACCATGCGTAGGGCAATTACGTATCATTAATTTCATCCTCTCCCAAGCTTGTGCAACATGTTCATGATCAAGTTGCTTAAAATTCATAATATCGTTTCTAAGAGAGATGATCTTAGCGGGTATAAAATATTTAGAGATAAAAGCATCTTTGCACTTATTCCAAGAATCAATACTATTTTTAGGCAAAGACGAAAACCAAGCTTTAGCACGATCTCTAAGAGAAAAAGGAAAAAGCTTCAATTTTACAATATCATTATCCATATCTTTCTTCTTTTTCATATCACACAAATCAACGAAGCTATTTAGATGGGTAGCGGCATCTTCACTAGGAAGGCCGGCGAATTGATCTTTCATGACAAGATTCAACAAAGCAGTAGTGATTTCACAAGAATCAGTATCGGTAAGAGGAGCAATCAGAGTGCCAAGCAAATCATTGTAGTTGGTATTGGTGAAGTCACACAATTTAGTATTATCTTGAGCCATCGTGACAAGCAAGCAATCCAACACACGAGCAAACAAGAGACGGGCAAAAACAGGCAAATAGAGAAAGAGAGGGAGGATGGAGAGAGAGAGGGTGAATAAAACAGCAAGGGTGAAGTGGGGGAGAGGAAAACGAGAGGCAAATGGCAAATAATGTAATGCGGGAGATAATCGTTTGTGATGGGTACTTGGTGTGTTGACTTTTGCGTAGACCTCCCCGGCAACGTCGCCAGAAATCCTTCTTGCTACCTCTTGACCACTGCGTTGGTTTTCCCTTGAAAAGGAAAGGGTGATGCAGCAAAGTAGCGTAAGTATTTCCCTCAGTTTTTGAGAACCAAGGTATCAATCCAGTAGGAGGCCACGCACGAGTCCCTCGCACCTACACAAACAAATAAATCCTCGTAACCAACACGTTAAGGGGTTGTCAATCCCTACACGGTCACTTACGAGAGTGAGATCTGATAGATATGATAAAATAATATTTTTGGTAATTTTTATGATAAAGATGCAAAGTAAAATAAAAGGCAATAAAAATAACTAACTGTTGGAAGATTAATATGATGGAAAATAGTCCCGGGGCCATAGGTTTCACTAGTGGCTTCTCTCAAGAGCATAAGTATTCACGGTGGGTAAAAAACTTACTATTGAGCAATTGACAAAATTGAGCATAGTTATGAGAATATCTACGTATGATCATGTATATAGGCATCACGTCCGAGACAAGTAGACCGACTCCTCCCTGCATCTACTACTATTACTCCACACATCGACCGCTATCTAGCATGCATCTAGAGTATTAAGTTCAAGAGAACAGAGTAACGCTTTAAGCAAGATGACATGATGTAAAGGGATAAACTCATGCAATATGATATAAACCCCATCTTGTTATACTCGATGGCAACAATACAATACGTGCCTTGCTGCCCCTACTGTCACTGGGAAAGGACACTGCAAGATTGAACCCAAAGCTAAGCACTTCTCCCATTGCAAGAAAGATCAATCTAGTAGGCCAAACCAAACTGATAAGTCGAAGAGACTTGCAAAGATAACCAGTCATACATAAAAGAATTCAGAGAAGATTCAAATATTGTTCATAGATAAACTTGATCATAAACCCACAATTCACCGGTCTCAACAAACACACCGCAAAAAAGATTACATCAAATAGATCTCCACAAGAGAGGGGGAGAACTTTGTATTGAGATCCAAAAAGATAGAAGAAGCCATCGAGCTAATAACTATGGACCCGAAGGTCAGAGGTAAACTACTCACACTTCATCAGAAGGGCTATGGTGTTGATGTAGAAGCCCTCCGTGATCGATGCCTCCTCCGGCAGAGCTCCGGAACGGGCCCCAAGATGGGATCTCGTGGATACAGAAAGTTACGGTGGTGTAATTAGGGTTTTGACTCCGTATCTGGTAATTTGGGGGTACATAGGTATATATAAAAGGAAGGAGTACGTCGGTGGAGCAACAGGGGGCCCACGAGGGTGGAGGGCGCGCCCCCTACCTCGTGGCCTCCGAGTTGATGTCTTGACGTAGGGTCCAAGTCCTCTGGATCACGTTCGTTCTGAAAATCACGTTCCCGAAGGTTTCATTCTGTTTGGACTCCGTTTGATATTCTTTTCTGCAAAACCCTAAAATAGGAAAAAACAGCAATTCTGGGCTGGGCCTCCGGTTAATAGGTTAGTCCCAAAAATAATATAAAATTGTAAAATAAAGACCAATAATGTCCAAAATAGAATATAATATAGCATGGAACAATAAAAAGTTATAGATACGTTCGAGACGTATCACTTATGCCAAAACTTTGAGGTGAACTGTGTTCCTCTATCTGATACGATGGTCCTCGGAACTCCATGCAGACATACGATTCTGGTCATATATATCTTGGCCAACTTCGCACTCGTATAGGTGGTTTTAACTAGGATAGAGTGAGCCAATTTGGTCAAATGATCCACTACTACCCAAATAGAATCATATCCCGTTCGGGTCCTGGGTAATCCGGTGATAAAATCGATGCCAAGCTTAACCCACTTCCATTCGGGTATCGGCATAGGCTACAGTAATCCTGCTGGCTTCTGATGTTCTGACTTCACTCTCTGACATACATCACATACTGCTACATACTCGGAAATATCCTTCTTCATTCCTGTCCACCAGAAACGCTCCTTCAAATCCAAATACATCTTGGTGTTTCCGGGGTGTATCGAGTATGGCGAGTCATGAGCCTCCTGTAGAATCTACTTCCTGATCTCTGCATTATTGGGTACAGAAACACGGTCCTCAAACCACATGGTGTCGTGCTCATCCTCACAAAAACCTTTGGCTTTTCCTTTGCTCATTTTATCCTTTATCTCGGCAATTTCTTTGTCATCCTTCTGAGCTTCTCGAATCTTTTCCAATAATATTGACTGAACCTCCAATGCGGCAACAAAAGCTCTAGGAACTATCTCCAAATGTAGTTCCCTGAGATCCTCCACTAACTCCTTTGGTAACCCTCCTGTTAAGAGAGTATTAACATAACTCTTCCGGCTCAAAGCTTCTGCTACGACATTACCCTTTCCTGGATGATAATGCAGCTTCAAATCATAGTCCTTTATGAGCTCCAACCATCTCCTCTGCCTGAGATTCATATCCTTCTGAGTAAAAATAGACTTCAAACTCCTATGATCCGTGTACACATCACAACGGTTTCCAATAAGAAAATGTCTCTAGGTCTTGAGTGCATGTACTACGACTGCTAACTCCAAATCATGCGTGGCATAATTCAACTCATGCGGTCGAAGCTGACGGGAGGAATAGGAAACAACTCTTCCGTCTTGCATAAGTACACCTCCAAGTCCTGAGCGAGATGCGTCGCAATATACTTGGCAATCCTTGCGTATATCTGGCAGAATCATCACTAGGGCTCTAGTCAAACGTTTTCTCCAACTCTTGAGAATTGGCCTCACATTTGTCTGTCCATTTGAACTTGATGTCCTTCTTCAACAACTCTGTATACTTATCCTAAGAGCTTTGGTGGGCAACTTATACTTATCCACAAATCCCCTTGAAATGTATGAATGCGATGCACTAGTATCAAAACGAATGAGAGCGGTAAATGACTTAACCAAAAACTTACCGATAACTGCGTCTGGCTGCTCTTTAACCTCCTCTGTGTTAACGTGGTTCACTTGTCCCCTGTTGAAAGGGCTGGGCTTCTTCCCCAAGCTTCCATTTCCATTACCATTCTTCGCTTCAGGGAACTCAGTGGCATAGTGTCCAGTCTTCCCACACTTGAAACAACTAATGTGACTTAGGTCCTTCTTGCCGGGTGTGGCTGGATTGGAGCAGTTCTGGTTGCTGCCTGCTCCATTCCCATTTTCATTCTTGGGGCCACTGTGGTTATGCGAACTTCCTCCACTGTGGGTATGGCCTCCATGATTATGGGTATGTCCTCCTGAGTTCAGGGTAAAATGAGGCTTCTGCTGAGCTCCTGAATTGTACTTCCCTTGTCCATACTTCCTTTTGCGTCTCTCAATCTGCTGCTACTTCCCTTCAATCATAAGAACCTTATCTACCAATTCCTGGTAGTCGTTAAATGTTGTCACCATCAACTACATACTCATCTCATCATTTATCCCTTCCATAAACTTCTCCTATTTCGTAGCATCTGTGGCCACATCATCTGGGGCATAGCGGGCTAACTTGCTAAACTCATCCACGTATTGCCCCACAGTACGGTTGCCCTGGCGTAAGTTGCGAAACTCACGCTTCTTCATGCTCATAGCTCCAGTTGAAACATGGGCTGTGCGGAAATCTTGCTGAAATTGTTCCCAAGTGACATTGGCTATAGGAAAAGTGGCTGTGTAATTCTCCCACCATGATGCTGTAGGTCCATTCAATTGATGTGCAGCAAAACGCACCTTCTCCGCATCTGTGCAACCTGCGGTGGTCAACTCCCTTCCAATCCTGCATAGCCAATCATCAGCTACTATCAACTCGGTTCTACTGGAAAACACCGGCGGCTGCAACCTCAGAAAATGGGCTAAGTTTTCAACTGGAGGTGGTGGCGGTGGGTTATTGCTATTGTTGTTGTTGCCTTGGTTCTGGACTAGCAATTGCATCCGTGTATTCTGTTGTTGGATCAACTTAGTGAGCTCCGGTGGGAAGACAAATCCAGGGTCACGTCTCGGAGGCATCTGATGGGTTTAGAGGGGAGAGATTAGAATAGAAAGATGTCTAGTGAGAAAACACTACCCATATGCACATGAGTCAAACACAATCATATCACACCAAATAAATTTCAAGCAAGGGCACACAATCGATCTAACTACCATTATAGTGCTCGCACTATACTATTTACATGGGGGAATACTACTGATCATACGGTGGTCTACTAGAAATTTTGATCAGTGGAAGACTCCATGATATCTGCTCCAGCTTGGTCTTCATAATCATCATCACTGATGTCGGGGTCGTCGTTGATGTCATCGTCAATGATGTAGTCTTTAGAAGGAGTGTCCTTGGATTGATAGTCATCTCCTCCTAGCATGGGGTCTCCCATGAATACTCCGAGCTTCCTCGTTAGGTCATCATTGTTCTCCACTAGTATTGCGATTTCTTCCTCGTATCCGTCGCGTGTAGACTTGAGTTCCTCTTCTAGCTCCATGTTCCTAGCCATCAACTTCTTCAGATCTATCATGCTTGCACACATCTGGTTCTCCTGTCGATGAATGTGTTGGTTTAACTCCTGGATGAAAGCTGCCATGGACCTATCCCTCCTGGTGCTGATCATCTCCCATTGCTCATCTCGGCGCCCACACATTTGGTAGATAGTGTCCTTCAGCTCCTGTTTGTAGACTTCTCTGATGTGTCCCATAGCAATGTGGGCCGCCATGCTCTTGCCTAGACTCCAGGTTGGTGCATCAAAGGAAAACTCTATGGGCGTAGTGACTGACGTGAATGTCCTTCCTAGAACTTGAACTCGAATCATCCAATGCTACTCTTCTAATAAAGTGGCGGTGTAGGTCCCGGTCAAGCTTGGTATTCCTATGTTCAGGTACCTAGTGACTTCATTCAAGTGCCTTCCAAAGGGGGTGTCTTCATCCGGTTGTGAAAACTTGTTCCTTGAGTCGGTCATCCTACAGAGTAGAAAATGGAGAGGAGTCAGAAGTGAGTAGAGAAGAGTGACCTATGGCTCATCTTAGTGTCATGTCCTACATTCAGCGTGTGATATGATACCATCTTGTAGCGACCCAACCTCAGATGGTCAAGCCCCTGTGCATAAGTGTCATCCCTAGATTGGTAATGCTGACACACAGAGTACTCGAAGGATTTATAACAGAGTAGCAATCACTCACTTATTACATCGATAGTCTCCAAAGAGAACTTGTTACAATAAATATTGCTTAATGCCATCTAAATAAGGTAACAGCGGAAGGCTTGGAAGATAAAGTGAGGCCATCAACTCCAACGGCATAGCTGAGTGCACGACAACGACCTAGCACACCTTAATCTTCGTTTGAAAAGTCTGCAACATGATATGTTGTAGCCCGAAAACGGGTCAGCACATGGAATATGCTGGCAATATAACACAATAGAGCAATGAACAAGATAAATGCTATCACTACATGCATATAAGGCTGGTGGAGGCTCTACGGTTATAATGTTTTACGAAAAGCCAATTTTTCCCTACAACAAAGGAACATGTTTTATTTAACTATCATGGTAGTTGAACAACATTGACAAGGTTCCTCCAACTCAATCCCCAATTAAAAGTAATTATCAACCCAACAAATTAATTTAGAGTGATGAGATCCACATGATAATTCAAGAAGTAGATACTCAAGATGTCCATAACCGGGGACACGGCTAATCATGATTAGTTTGTACACTCTGTAGAGGTTTGCGCACTTTTCCCCACAAGACTCGATATCCTCCGTTGGATTTCACTCACTACATGGTGTTTGAGAAACGGATGACCGAGACACAGTCTTTCAGAAACATTAACTCTTTACTCTGGGTGGACAATTACACCTACTTTCCCCTACATCTGCTAGCCCACCACCGAAAGAGGTCATGCAACATACTCAACTATGCTAGAGCCCATAATAGCTTGTGGCTGCACATGGAAGTTTCTATCATGAATAATCTTATGATCCCTTTGAGCCTGGGTGGCGAACCGTAGGATGATCTCACGGGTACTCCGGGATATCCTTGAACATCACTGGATTCTCAAGGTGCCCAAACCAACAATCCACCCAGATGTGTATTAAAGTAGCCACCTTAAGTAAACCATTAATTAAACATTCACACCTGTCATGGATCTCTCAAACCAAATCACGTCTACGTGGATAGCATAGAAACATAAGCATAACGTAGAAGTAACTCCCAGGGTTTGATAATAAATAGGGCAATAGGTTCTACCTCATCATCTACTTCCTAATACCCACATGTTAATCACATGATAATCATACAATGTTTGAGGATTGAAACTAATGCATAAAAACTGGGTATGAAAAGATTATGATCAATGTGTTACTTGCCTTGCTGACGATCCGCAAAACCTAGTGACTCGTAGTAGCATGCTTCGCACTCCGAGAATTCTATCGCAAACAAACAATAGCATACATGAGCACTCAAGCATATATGCATGGGTAAAACTCAAATAATATGATCGAATGTGAAAACTCAACTGAAAAGATTCGATCTGCAAAAAGAATCAATCGAATCGGAGCTACGGAACTGAAACTACGATCAAAAGAACTTCGAATTCAAATCTGCTTGAAACCAAAATTTTAAATTGTCAAAACCATGTTCAAGTTGATTAAATAGAGAGAGGGGGGTTCGAGATGAAGATTTTGGCGTTGGTTTCACTGGATTTGGATAAACGGTTAGGAAACGGTGAGGGTTTGAAGATCGGGGGCTAATATGCGATAAAAATAATCGCGGATAGGTTCCTGGCCGAAAAAGAAAATAAAAAGAAAATACTAACAAACGAACATTCAATGTCTGAACCTAAACAGCAAACGGCATTCATTAAAACGAATGAACGGATGAATATCCGCTAAATAAATAAACCGGTGAAAAACCGAACAAATCTAACTAAAAAATATACCGACTATCGCTGTCAAACCCGGCGGATCTCGGGTAGGGGGTCCCGAACTGTGCGTCTAAGGTGGATGGTAACAGGAGGCAGGGGACACGATGTTTTTACCCAGGTTCGAGACCTCTTGATGGAGGTAAAACCCTACGTCCTGCTTGATTAATATTGATGATATGGGTAGTACAAGAGTAGATCTACCACGAGATCAGAGAGACTAAACCCTAGAAGCTAGCCTATGGTATGATTGTATATTGTTGTCCTACGGACTAAAACCCTCCAGTTTATATAGACACCGGAGGGGGCTAGGGTTACACAAGGTCGGTTACAAAGCAGGTGATATACATATCCGTATTGCCTAGCTTGCCTTCCACGCCAAGTAGAGTCCCATCCGGACACGAGACAAAGTCTTCAATCTTGTATCTTCATAGTCCAACAGTCCGGCCAAATGATATAGTCCGGCTGTCCGGAGACCCCCTAATCCAGGACTCCCTCAGTAGCCCCCGAACCAAGCTTCAATGATGATGAGTCCGGCGCGCAGTATTGTCTTCGGCATTGGAAGGCGGGTTCTTCTCCAATTTTGAAGTGTTCATAAGCAGTGTCTGGCTCCATAAATGTTGAACCTCTTGGCTTCTGTGCCCAATAAGGACTTTCTCCCACGTGTCGAATGAATACGAGGCGCGAGGGCTTTTTTACATTTGCCCCCCTAGCCAGATAAATAAATTGTCTATTAAAGGGATGGGGATCCTTAGATCCGATCCATACCATCCTCCCCCAACGAGAGTCCATCAGAGCACGTTCCGGAAAGATCCATTCCAGCATGGCTGACCTCCGCAGCTCCTCCTCCCGCCCCCGTAGCCCTAAGCCCGGTGATTGGGAGAGGTGTTCAGTCCCGCACAGTCGATTATTCGAACTGCAGACTAAGGGATTTCTCCCTCCGGCGTATATGGTGCCCGTTCGAGCCGGGCTTGCCACCTACAATGGTGGGGAGCAAGCGGAGAGCTTTCCACGTCCCTCCATAGGGGAACGGGTTTGCCTAGTTCCTTATTTACTAAGGGGACTCGGATTTCCAATTCATCCGTTTCTCCGCGGGCTCCTGGAGTTCTACGGCCTCCAATTACACAATCTCACCCCTGCCTCCATTCTACATATCGCCGGCTATGTTGCTCTCTGCGAGTTGTTCCTGGGCTGCGAGGCTCACTTCAAGCTGTGGAAAAGGCCATTTTGCCTCGTCCCTCGCATACAAAGGAGATCACTTTATCAAGTGGGCGGAGCCGAAATATGGTGCATCATCGATACCGGATACCTGTCCGGTACCACGAAGAAGTCGTCCGAAGACTGGCCTTCAGAATGGTTTTATATGGAGGACGTTTCCCTTCCGGACCCTGTTCGGCGGGGTCTTCCTGAGTTCAACAATGCTCCTCTAAAGAAGCGCCAAAGTTGGTGCCCACGGAGCCCCCAGGCGGAAGACAATGGAGAAGTCCTCTATCTGATGACCCGAATCAAAGCACTGGCTCAATCAGGATTGACAATAATCGAAGTTATGTTGATTTGCATAATGCGGGGAGTGCAGCCACTTCAATATCGTGGGCACCCCTTGTGGTGTTATAACGGGCCGGATGACGCCACCCGCTCCGGGCGTAAGGGTCCGAACAAGCCACGGAATGGATTCTCCATGTAGAATCCTCCAAGCTGGGTAAGTTATATCTCCCTGCTCCCATTTTTCCCGCATTTTTTTCGTAAGTATTCACCTTGCCACTTTGCGGCAGGAACTACGGAAAGCCATAAAGGAGGTCAGCAGCCCTTCTCCACAACTAGAGGATCCTGACCGGGCCCTCGAATCCGGACTCGAAGAAGATTCGGTTATATCCGTGGAGCTGATAGTCCGGCAGTTCTATCAGTTAAGCTGCGACGATGACATGGTGGCCATTACGGCCCATTATCCCGGACCGCTCCCTGCATCGCACGTAAGAAAAACCAAAAATCCCAACTCCAAAACTAGGATCCCCTTTTAGACATTTCACCCACCATATACACATGGCATTTTACAGGGAAGGCATTCGGGACGCCCTGCCGAACCCACGGCAACGCGCCAACAGGAGGCACCGAGGCCGGGTAGGCCAAAAATGAAGGCAGTCAGCACGGAGACGCCGGCGCAAAGGTATAACAAACCCCGCTCCGTGGTTGTCGTCTTTCTTGAATATAATGACGCCCGTGTTTCTTCAACAGAAAAAACGCTCGCCGGAATATGTCCGGCGATGTTACTAATCACACTTCCACCAGTCGGGCGCCAGGGCCGGACATAGAGGCGGAAGCCGATATGGGGCGGGCGCCGGATAACCCCCCTACAGAGGATGCAGATAGAGTATCCGCTACAAACTCAGAGGTGGAAAGCGCCATGAATCATAGGCGCCGTCGGGCCGTACTCTGTGACGCCTGTTTCTCACCAGAGGCATTTGATGCCTTCAATTCTAGAGAGGCATACCTCTGAGCTGCTCAAGATGGTCTAGCCAGAGCCACGGATTAGTATGTAAAGGATGTACGGGTAAGTAAATCTGACGATTTATATGTATTAGTAGCCCCTGAGACTTGAAACAGTTAGCAGAACTGATTTAAGGATCATCTTTATTGTGCAGGTTCTTACAGAGAAGAATACTAGGCTGTGGCCGCATTGCAGGAACCGAAAAAGTCACTTGCTGGTAACATTTACTTTAGAGAATGATGGCTACCGTATAATTGCGGCATGACTGCAGATCTAACAACAGATGTTGCAGATGAATCTGGAGAAAATCCGGAGGACCAGCGTGTTATGCGGCAGCTAGAGGATAGCAAACGCGTGCTGACTGAGGTTAGGCGGGAGAAAAACAATCTCCAAGATGCTAATATTAAGCTGAGCATGGAACTAAAAGACGTTCGGGGCCAGCTTGCAGACTCCGAGAAGGAGAATAAGCGGCTTCGGCACTGCATTTTCAGTAAGTGCTTGAACGAATCCTTTTAAAGGAGTTCGGCAAAGAAGCCGACTAACAGCATTATGTCTGTAGGTATGCTGATGGGTCGTCCCGCGGAGGAAATGCCCGGGTCTGCGGGTGATCTTCTGTCCGAGTTGTCATATTTGCAGGAACAAGTTCGACAGGTGATGCAGGGTGTTGCCCAGGCCTTGTGGCCGTCCATCTCCCTGCCAGATTATGGAAGATATCAGCCTGCCGACAGGGGGCCAGAGAAGCCTGGGCCATGGTGAAGACGCAGTATACCAAAGCAGACCCAAATCACATGGCCGAGGTCGGACCTGTGGGGCGCGACGGAAAAGAGATCCCCGTTAGCTTAGTTTATGGGCAAGTAGAATTAGCCACAAAGTATTCGCTACAGGATTGTAAGCTAGACCGCCTGTTGGATGGTATAGAAGAGGAATTTAGTCAGTCTGCATGAGTATGTAATTAAAGTGACATGTATAATGCCTTCTAGCCGGATTGTAGATCATTTTTCGTTGCGGACCTTTTCGCTTCGACCTCCGGGCCCAATAGTCCGGAGTGTATCCGAATACCCGCTCAATTATATAAGAACCAGGGTATGCGTGGAGACCAGGTGTAGGGGTCATTAGTGCTTTATCAGACAAGTGCCCAACTAGTTATGTTATATTACATGGGTAGTAAGAAACATCTTCCAGGGAGAATAGTTCCGTTAAGGGTTCCTTTCCCTGGGTGAGCATGCCCTAAAGTGCATGTCCGGACTGCGATAGGAAATGCAGGAAAAACATCTGGGGGCAGATATGGACAATAAATAAAAATCATCTTTTGTTCACCAACCGAATATTCCCTTAAGAACGCTAACTTTCGGCTTCACCCAGTCTGAGGTACACATCTGGCTGACCCGACAGTAACAATCGCAGAGGTGCTCTCCTTATGCCCTAGCCGAATTAACGGGAACGTAGGGCATAAATAAAAGAGCCAGGCAACCTAGCTTGGCCAAAACTTAAGTCATATCGATGCATATAATGGTGAAAAGGGTACATGCGGAAGTATAACACATGTGTGGGGCATGGGGCCCAGATAAATAATTTAAGCTTCTGTGAAAGAAGCCCCCAGGTATGAAGAGTGCGGCTAGTGCATCCGTAATGTGCAAGCGAGGCACAAGGTGACCCTTGAAGGCCTAGAGAAATAAAAGAAAGAAAGAAAGAGAAACAAGATAGATAATGTATATGCAGAAAATGGACAAAGGGAGGGGACTAACATAGAGTCCGGTGCTAGGCGTAGAATCTTCGGAGCCTGGCCACGTTCCATGGGTTTGGCTCGAGTCGACTAGTCAATGCATCCCGCAGTCAGTACGCTCCACCCGTCAGAACTTGGTCAATAATGAAGGGACCTTCCCATTTGGGCTCGAGCTTGTTCTTTTTCTTATCCGACAAGCCTAGAACTAGTTCGCCAACGTTATAAGTTTTGGCCCGTACTTCTCTGCTTTGGTATCTGCGAGCCTGTTGCTGATAAAATGCGGAACGGGCTTTGGCTACGTCGCGCTCCTCCTCCAGGGTGTCCAAACTGTCCTGCCGATCGAGCTCGGCTTCTCTTTCTTCGTACATGCGCACTCGAGGTGAGTCATGAATTATGTCACAGGGCAGGACTGCCTCTGCGCCATACACCATAAAGAAGGGTGTATATCCGGTACTACGATTCGGCACGGTCCGCATCCCCCAGAGTACGGAGTCGAGCTCCTCTACCCAGTGCGTGTTAGACTCCGTTAAGGAGCGCACTAATCTGGGTTTAATGCCGCTCATTATAAGACTGTTTGCTTGCTCGAGTTGACCATTGGTTTGTGGGTAATAGACTGAAGCATAATCGAGCTTGATGCCCATTTTTCTGCACCAGAGTTTTACCTCATCAACCGTGAAGTTCGTGCCATTATCAGTGATGATGCTATGGGGGACGCCATAACAGTGTACAACCCTGGATATGAAGTCTATCACCGGTCCGGATTCGGCTGTTTTAACAGGTTTGGCCTCTATCCATTTGGTGAATTTATCCACCATGACCAATAAGTATTTTTTCTTATGGGTTCCCCCTTTAAGGGGTCCAACCATGTCAAGCCCCCAGACCGCAAAGGGCCATGTAATGGGGATTGTTTAGAGGGCGGTAGGTGGCATGTGACTTTGATTTGCAAAGAGCTGGCAACCGGCGCAGCGTTGGACCAAGTCCTGTGCATCTGCCCGGGCCGTTGGCCAATAGAATCCTGTACGGAAGGCCTTGCTTACAAGAGCCCGGGCTGCGGTGTGATGACCGCCAAGTCCGGCGTGAATTTCTGCCAAAAGATTCTGCCCTTCCTCTTCGGAGATGCACCTTTGAAGGACTCTGGTAGTGCTTTTTGTGTACAATTCTCCCTCATGGACCTTGTAGGCTTTGGATTGCTGTATTATGCAGCGTGCCTCATTTTGGTCCTCCGGAAGTTCCTATCTAGTTAGGTAGGCCAGGAATGGTTCTATCCACGGGGCAACAATGGCCATTATTTCGTGGGCTGAAGGTGTTATTTCGGTGGTGGAGCCTCCGATTGTGTCAGAGAGTTTGGTATCGGGTAATTTGGCCGGGTCCGGACTGTTGTTACCGGTGTCCCCTTCCCATACTACGGATGGCTTGAACATCATGTTTTGCGCCAATGCGGGCGAGGATATCCACCGCCTGATTGTTTTCCCGAGCCACATGGTGAAATTCCAGCCCCTCGAACTGAGCTAACATTTTAGGACGGCATTTCGATAAGCCGCCATTTTCGGATCCTTGGCGTCAAAGTCTCCATTTATTTGGGATATTGTGAGGTTTGAATCCCCACGCACCTCCAGGCGTTGAATGCCCATGGAGACTGCCATCTGAAGACCATTCAACAAAGCTTCATATTCGGCTGCATTGTTGGAGTCTGTGTACAATATTTGCAATACGTACTCAACGGTATCTCCAGTTGGGGACGTCAGGACGACGCCAGCCCCTAGACCAGCCAACATTTTAGAACCGTCGAAGTGCATGATCCAATTGGAGTATGCGCCGTACTCTTTAGGGAGTTCGGCCTCCGTCCATTCGGCGACGAAGTCGGCCAATACCTGCGACTTAATGGCTCGTCGAGGTTTGTATGTTATGTCGAACGGGAGGAGCTCAATGGCCCATTTGGCAATCCGGCCCGTAGCGTCGCGGTTATTTATAATATCATTAAGTGGCACTTCCGAGGCTACTATAATTGAACACTCTTGAAAGTAGTGTCGCAGCTTCCGCGATGCCATGAATACCGCATATGCTATCTTTTGGTAGTGCGGGTACCATGATTTGCATGGAGTGAGGATAGTGGATACATAGTATACCGGCTTTTGAAGAGGGAATTTATGTCCGTCCGCTTCCCGTTCGACAACGAGCACCGCGCTTACAACTTGATGAGTTGACGCAATGTACAACAGCATTGGTTTGCAGATGTTTGGCGCGGACAGGATTGGGTTGGTTGCCAAGATGGCCTTTATTTCTTCCAATCCGGCTGTGGCCGCGTCCATCCACTCGAAGTGTTCGGTGCGCCGAAGGAGGCGATAAAGGGGTAAAGCCTTTTCTCCTAAGCGGGAGATAGAGCGGCTTAGAGCTGCCACGCATCCAGTTAACTTCTGGATTTGTTTGAGGTCTGTTGGGGTAGCCAATTGTGAAAAAGCTCGGATTTTGGCCGGATTAGCTTCAATACCTCTACTGGAGACAATGAAACCCAGGAGCTTTCCGGCTGGTACGCCGAAAACGCATTTTTCCGGATTGAGCTTGATGTCGTATGTTCGGAGGTTGTCGAATGTGAGCCTCAAGTCGTCTATCAAAGAGTTGACGTGTTTGGTTTTGACGACCACATCGTCTATGTATGCCACTACTGTTTTGCCGATTTGTTTCTCCAGACATGTCTGAATCATGCACTGATATGTTGCGCCGGCATTTTTGAGCCCAAAAGGCATTGTGCTAAAACAGAAGGGACTATATGGTGTGATGAACGCCGTTGCGGCTTGGTCGGACTCCGCCATCTTGATTTGGTGGTAACCGGAGTATGCATCGAGGAAACACAATGACTCGTGTCCTGCGGTAGCACCAATGATTTGATCGATGCGTGGGAGGGGGAAGGGATCCTTTGGGCAAGCTTTATTGAGGTCTTTGAAATCGACACAAAGGTGCCATGATTTGTCCTTCTTTGGTACCATCACCAGGTTTGCTAGCCAGTCCGGGTGTTTTATTTCTCTAATGAATCCGGCCTCCAATAACTTGGCTAGTTCCTCTCCCATGGCCTATCTATTTTGGACTAGGTTTGTATTCAGGGCCGGATTATCCCAAAAGTTTGTTTCGGTTTTCCAGGCACTTTCTATCGCACAGTACTTTCGTACTATAGACGCCAAGTCAGCGAACCGTGTTATCTCGCAGCAATTTATGGCGTTAAGGATTCCATTGTCCATGCAATTATTGCAGAAAAATAGGATTGCGTCTTCCTCGTGACAGTCCTTAACCTTGTTCATCGCAAGGAGGAATCTGGCCCAATAGTGATGTACTGTTTCCTGGGGCTCTTGCCTGATGTGGGAAAGATCGCTTATGTTTGGGTGGGTGGGTGGAATTGAATCCGAACCCGTACCTGATCTGGGATCCAGGGGCCGAGGAGTTTCCAATTTTGGAAGTTCCGGTTCCGGATGTTACCCGGTAATCCTGGCCCGCTGCATGACTCTAAGTTCAGGGATTGGATGTTGTCCTCCCGCGAATGGGCATCCGGCTCGGAGAGCTCGGGAATCCGGACATAGTTGGTCCTCAAGATAGAGGAAAGGTCGCCGCATTGTTCCTCCACCACTGCAATATGATGGGTGACCAGTGGAGAGTTAATCTCCCTTTGATCAGGTTTAAGCCCAATCCAATCATAGTCCGCAGTGACTCCCAAGGCGGCGATGCGATCCAAGAGCTCGTTTAAGGAGGCGAGCTCCATTGGATCCATCTATTCGGCGAGTGCCGATTTGACGTGGAGGCTGTTTTCGATGACCCGAGAAGTCATCGTCGGCGCGGCGGCCGAACAGGCGATCATGATGAAACCGCCTAGCCGGAGAGTTTGGCCGACAGCCAAAGCTCCCCCAATAGTAGTACCGTCTTTAAAGACGAGACGAGACATCCTTCCTTTTGGCGACGGCACAGAGGAACTCTCAACGAGAGCACCACTGTCGGTGTCAAAACCGGCGGATCTCGTGTAGGGGGTCCCGAACTGTGCGTCTAAGGCGGATGGTAACACGAGGCAGGGGCGTGATGTTTTTACCCAGGTTCGGGCCCTCTTGATGGAGGTAAAACCCTACATCCTGCTTGATTAATATTGATGATATGGGTAGTACAAGAGTAGATCTACCACGAGATCAGAGAGGCTAAACCCTAGAAGCTAGACTATGGTATGATTGTATGTTGTTGTCCTATGGACTAAAACCCTCCGGTTTATATAGACTCTGGAGGGGGCTAGGGTTACACAAGGTCGGTTACAAAGGAGGAGATATACATATCCGTATTGCCTAGCTTGCCTTCCACGCCAAGTAGAGTCCCATCCGGACACGAGACAAAGTCTTCAATCTTGTATCTTCATAGTCCAACAGTCTGGCCAAAGGATATAGTCAGCCTGTCCAGAGACCCCCTAATCCAGGACTCCCTCACCGATCTAGGTTTTTTTAAGAAAATCGCGGTTTTTACCTAAAAACCAAAAAAAGCGGCAAAACAAGGTCAACAGAGGCGGCGGCGAGGCAGCGGGATCCGGCGGGCGGGGCGGCGCCCGGCGGAGGGGCGAGGCAGGGCGGTGTGCGGCGCGCGGCGGCAGTGGAAGGCACGGCGCAGGCGGCGGCGTGCGGCGGCAAGCGGCGGTAGCTGGTGGGCGCTGCTGCTGCTACTGTTGGCGGCAGCGGTGATGGTGAGAGGCGGCGAGGAGGGGCGCTATATATAGGAGGGGCGGCGTGGCTTAGGGAGGAGGCCGACCCGAGGCGGAGTCCGGCTCGGACACTGTCTCGGCGTCCGTGCCAGCGACGGTGCGGCGCGGCGCGGCGCGAGGGAGTCGGTGTGGGGAAACGGGCCTGTGATGCATATTTTCTTGGCCTAAAATGCAATTTTTAAAAAATGCATATAATAACTGCCAGGATGAATTTTCTAATTCCAGTGTTTTACAATTTTGCAGAAAAACCCTCATGTTCATGCATATAATAACTCACAAACCGTGCATCGGATTAAAATGATTTAAATATGTAAAATGCTTAGAATTTTGTCTACTTTCATATTATGCCACTTTCATCCATGTTTAAAATGTTTAAGTTGTTGTTTACATTTAATTTGCTAGATGACATGCTAAAATGATGTAGTTAATCACTAAATAACCGTAGCTCCAAATTAAATGTTATTTATATGTAAATGGGGTAGAAAATGTCTAGAGTAACATGGTGCACTTTACTTTCCTGTTTAACAACAATAAAAATATGATTTAGGGTAGAACAATACAAAAACCAAAATATGCACATGGGGATTTTCTGGCATTGTTGTTTGTTGTTACAACCTCATTTAAACTTGCCTAGATAGGTAGTTTTTATTATGCTTCACCTCTTGCCATGTTTAACAACAGTTAATATTGTTGGGTACATAAACAAGAGCGAACTAAATAATTAGATGTGGTGTTTCATCAATATGCAACTCGTTGCATATTGAGCTCCACTTAATTTGTAATATTATTTGTTGCACTTTGCGATGCCATGACTCATTAAACCGGACATGCATCATAATTGATTGTGCATCATGCCATGTTTATGTGATGGTTGTTTACCATGTTGTTTGCTTCTTTTTGGTGTTGCTTCTTCTTGATAGTTCCGGTTACATTGCGCTTGTGAGGACCCGTTCGACTATGTTGGTTCGTCTACTTCATGGATTCGGTCTTCTTCCTAGCGGGATTTTATGCAAGATGACCTTCACCTTGGGTCTCACTACTATCTTTGCTATGCTAGTTGTCTCGATGCTATCGCTATGTCGCGCTATCTAGCACTTGTTTATCATGCCTGCCAAATTCCCATGATAGCCTCTAACCTTTTACCCTTCCTAGCACTACTAGGAAAAGGCCTACTAATGGCGCACCTAATTTGGCCATTAATGGCGCATTAGTGGTGCGCCATTAGTGCCACGCCATTAGTATATTTTACTAATGGCGCACCTCAGATGCGCCATTAGTATATACAACAGTGCGCCATTAGTATGCCTCCCAGGGGGCCATGTATACCCAGGTGCTTTGGCATACTAATGGCGCACAACAACAAGATGCGCCATTAGTAACTTCGGCATACTAATGGCGCACTGTTAGAAGATTCATTGAATACAATAGAAGATTAGTCTCCGAATACAAATCATCATATTAGTCTCCGAATTTAAAAGATCGAAAAAAGATAGAACATTACAAGTCTCGAGACCGCGAGTAGCGAGTTTGTCTTCACATTACAAGTCGATATCGATCATCTAAACTACCATCACATAGAAGAGAGCTGTGGTCATCGTGATGAGCATCATCACGATGAAACTTGTCTTCATCCGGTTCCTCCAATGCTCCCTCCCCTCTCCCGCTAGATAGTGGGCGTATCTAGAAAAAGTCCTAAACTAAACCTATACTAAACTATCTAGTTCTTCATCTTCTGCTTCTTTCTTCCAGTTCATCAACCTGCAAAACAAGAAACAACAAACATGAAAAACTTGATCAAGGTTTAAATGTAGCATTCCCCTTAGCAAAATGCCTTTGCTGTAGGAGCTAGCACTTACGAGTTTGGAAACATTAGTCAAACCCCAATCAGATAACTTGATCAAAGAAACAGTAGAAGAGAGCCAACACTGCATAAATGGAGCCAATAACCCAAAATACAGAAGTAGAGCCAGCAAAGTATAGATCAAAGCCAAACCCAAAGATCAACTCAAACTAGAACTAACTCCATGATTAGGGGATCCCTCAATTAAGCTTGGGTTAGTTTTTAGATGAAATCCAACAAACCCACTACTAATCAACTAGCCTAGAGGTAGGGTTTGAAGTAGGGATTGTCCTCAGGCAGCCTAGTAGTGCTAGGACTATTGCATCATTGGATCAAGTAGTGCAACATCTTTAAGTAACGATGAGAGCCTCAGGACACCATCATTGGCATGGCAAGATTAAGGAGCACCTGTTCTTATCAGTGAGAGTAGGAGAGAAAGAAAGAAAGTGAAGAGACCAGTGCAGCATCTGTTCAAATCAGATTTAAGAGAGAGGGAATTGGCAAGGAAAGATATAGTCCATAACCTGCAAGAAGAAATAGGCCATTGATAGCACATTTACTAAACATCTGCTATAAGCAGAACACATACACCCACTTACACATGGGTACTATTCTGTATATAGGTACACAAGCACAACACATGCACCTGGTATAGATAGGAGTATAAGCATGCATCTAAATTATCTGAAACATATGAAATAGCTAATGCAAAGAAAGAATTATCACTACATGCAACCGTCAGGACTATGTCCTGTACAATATACAACTAAACCACCAGTAGATGATGTACTAAACCATACAAGAAATACCAATACATGGTATTTAGATAAAGACTAGTATATATCAAACACAGATACCAGCTTGAAAGAGAAACTATAATTTTATACCACTACAGGAGCAAATCATGAAGTACACAGAGTAATTGCAGTAAAGAGATGAATCAGTATATGTTGATCAATAAGAGAGTTACGGCTATATACAAATGAAGGACTATATCCTTTATAAGATAACAAAGAAACAGTAGCACTTATGCATATGAACAAACAGAACCAGCAGCCAACCAATAAAGAAACTAGCATGTGCTATATGACAGGAACAATAACATCTATAAGACCAAGATAATTGAAATGATAGGCCAGCATTAGGGTCATGCAATCATTCGATCCCATCATTGCAGCACTAGTTGAGCAACAAATCAAATATAACAGTAGTTCCATTGGTTCAACCAACAAGTTAACAAAACTTTACTTCCCACTACTAATTTTGCAACTCGTGATAATAAAGAAAACAGAGCACAAATAAATAGGAATGATCTTTTCCATGACACAAGCCCAAAACAAAATCACCCATACGCATGAAACAGAGCAAGGTACTAATATAGTAGCACAAGAGCGGGAGCTACAGGTAGGAGACGGATTCACAGGAGAGGAGGTTGGTCGATGCCGCACACGACCACGTCGCCGTCACGTGGTGGATGTTGTAGTCGAGTTGGACCATGTGCGGGGTGTCGTCGTGGCGGTGGATGACCTGGTTGTCGTCATCGTCCATGGAGGATGCCTGCTGCTCTGAATCTAACAAACAAGTAAGTGCTAGTGTCGTTGATCTAGTACAAAAATTAAGCAAGCTAGTATAGGAGACACGCGTGCTGCTGCTAGTATCTACAGAAATAAATCAAGCTGCATGTGTGTGTGCTTGAGCTAGCTTAGTACGTACAGTCCATGGTTGGGCTCCAAAACTAATAGAGCATGCTAGCGTCAACAGAATCAATCACAAGGTTATTTTGTTGTTGTTGCTAGCAGTGCTAGCTGTATGTATTGATCCATCCATCCATGACCTAACTAATGTTGTTGTATCTCTAGACTAAGTGCAGCAACACAAGAAGGACTAAAACTACAGAGCACATGTGTATGTAACTACTATACTCATCCATGGCAAATTGTACCAAACCATCCATACATAGCCAGATTGCAATGGAGTGGATTTAACACAAGACATGAAAAATTGATGAGCCAAATGATTTTTAGTATTACTAACTTGAAAGGAAGCTCACTGTTTCCATCTTCTATCTATCCATGATTTTATTTTTCTAAAGCAAGCATCAAAAAGCACAATGACAATCGAATTTCACACAAAAACTGAACCAATACTTGCTGTTATGTAGTGTCCATGACAATTGCAATTCATGTCCACTCCAGATCAGATTTGCAAGGGCTAGAAAGAGAGGTTGTAGCTCACCATGTATGGGGGTAGGAGGTGGATGCAGGGGAGGGGTGGAGGGTGTCCTGCAGAAGAAGCTTCGCCATTAGAGCAACCTGCACAAAACAGAGGAAGGGGAGATGAATAAATCATGGTGAGGAAAAGGGCCTTCCACATGATTAGATCGGGAAGAGAAACAACAACAAAAATACCAAAAAAATCCCTTCCATGGCGTGCTGTACTAGGAGCAGCTCCTCTCTCTCCGCTAGGGTTTGGGGCGCTGGGAGGCTCCATGGTGCCGCTGCGTGGTGGCGGACAAGGGAATCCATCTCCATGGCGGCATCCCGCCCCACGGAGGTGCGCCCCTCCTGCCGTCGTCGTCGGCACGCCCATGGCGACCTGCAGAGAAGGAAGAGAAGATGAGGTGAGGTGAGGAGGAGATGGTGGGCGAAGAAGGAGGGGGAGGGGCTTACCAGTGCTGGATCCGGTCACCTATGGCCTTGCCGTGGCCTGCCATGGCGGATCCCGGCGAACAAAAGGGGATGCAAAACCCTAACCAGTGGGGGAGCCGCGGATCTGCATGGAGGTAAGCCAGATGCGGACCAAGGGGATCTCGCCGGCATGCTGCGCGCGGCCGGAGCTCGCCGGAACCGGGCGGTGTGGGTGGCGACGGCGGCGAGGGAGAGAGGGGTTCGGGGTGAAGAGAGGAGGCGACGAGGGTTTGGGTGGGTTCGAGCGAGAGAGAGAGAGTGTGTGTGTGTTGGTGCGTTGGGTCGGATGGATGGATGTCCAAAATATCTTGTTGCTGCCCACTTACTAATGGCGCACCAAGTCTAAATGCGCCATTAGTAATCCAGGTTACTAATGGCGCACCTTCTGGTGGTGCGCCATTAGTAGTTTTGCAAAAATAAACATACTAATGGCGCACTGTTCCACAGTGCGCCATTACTAGTTTAAACTAGTAATGGCGCACGGTCAAACAGTGCGCCATTAGTAGTTTTGCAAAAAAAGGAATAAAAAATATAATAAAAAAACAACATTAGTGGCGCACTTTCCGACAGGTGCGCCATTACTAGTTACAACTAGTAATGGCGCACTGTGTCTGGATGCGCCATTAGTATGTTTGGACAGGCGCACTAGTTCAAAAAAAAATTGATACTAATGGCGCACCCTGGGCCAGGTGCGCCATTAGTAGTTTCAGCTCTAATGGCGTATCAGAAGGTGGTGTGCCATTAGTATATACTAATGGCGCACCGCTTGTCTGGTGCGCCATTAGTGTCAATCCCATATATAGCCCTTTTTCTAGTAGTGTAGCAAACCGTTGGTTGGCTATGGTACCACTTTGCTCAGTCCGTCTTATAGCGTTGCTAGTTGCAGGTGCAGTTATAGGTTGTTCCACGTTGGGACATGGATATCATTGGATATCACAATATTTCTTATTTAATTAATGCATCTATATACTTGGTAAAGGGTGGAAGGCTCGGCCTTATGCTTGGTGTTTCGTTCCACTCTTACCGCCCTAGTTCCCGTCATACCGGTGTTATGTTCCTTGATTTTGCGTCCCTAACACGGTGAGGGGTATGGGGCCCTCTTGACAGTTCGCTTTGAATAAAACTCTTCCAGCAAGTCCCAACATTGGTTTTAACATTTGTCATAATAATACTTGAACCTAAATAATTAATTAGCATAGGGCGTCATGAACCCGAGGATTTTCTACATAGCAGGGGGCCAGTGCTGATGGTGTTGGTCGCAAATGAGTAGACTGCGGGGCCACGCCGGGGAAACTCGGGGGCTGGTTTTACTCGTAGGATGTCGCATCCAGTGTACCCTAAGAACAAGATCATGCAACTCCTATCAGGCTAGGTCGGTGCATCGGGAGGTCTTGCTGGACTTGTTTTACCATTGTCAAAATGTCTTGTGCATCGGGATTCCGAGCCTAATCGGAGGGTCCCACAATGGACGATTGTCTTCGTAGATCGTGAGCTTGTCATGGGCTAAGTTGGGACACCCCTGCAGGGTTTAAGCTTTTGAGAGCCATGCCCACGGTTATGTGGCAGATGGGAATTTGTTAATATCTGGTTGTAGAAGACTAGAAGTAAAGTCAATTAAAATATGCCAATCGTGTGCGTAACCATGCCTGTCTCTTTTCGGGGAAGTTTGAGAGGAGAACATAGTTGAGTTATGTTTGAACGTAAGTAGTTCAGGATCACTTCTTGATCATTACTAGTTTGCGACCGTCTGCGTAGTTTCTCATCTTACTCTTGTACTCGTAAGTTAGCCACCATACTTTGCTTAGCCGCTGCTGCAACCTCACCACTTATCCTTTCCATACCCATTAAGTCTTGCTAGTCTTGATAACCATGGTAATGGGATTGCTGATTCCACGTGGCTCACAGATTACTACAACAACAGTTGCAAGTAGAGGAAATGCGATGATCATGATGTGAGAGTGATGCTTGATTGCTTTTGGAGTTCTACTTCTTCGATCAAGGGATAGGTTCCGGGTCGGGGAGCCTGGGCTAGGAGGGTGGATGTCATTCTTCTTTTTTGTTTGATTTCATCCGTAGTCGGATCCTGCTCTTCTGTATGATGATTGCTATGTATTGATGAATTACTGTATTCATGTTGTAGCTTGTGGCGAGTGTAAGCCTTTACCTTGTATTCTCATCTATTTAGTACATGGTATGTTGTAATGATATCCACCATGCTATGCGCTCGAAATGCGATTGTGCCCCGATCATGAGTTCATCACGTGATTGGGATATAATAGTATCTTGGGTGCTACAATGGCCTTGTCCGTCACCTTGGGGATCTTGAGGCGAACACTGTTGCAGCACTGGAGGTACTTCTGTAGGGTTTCCATTGGTGCTGCTTGATACGCCGTAGATCACCAGGGTCGGGTGGGCGGTCGCGAGTGCCTTGGAAGTTGGCGACGGTACGCTCGCGCATCTCACCCCAGGAGGAGATCAATCCCACAGGCAGGTTCAAGAGCCACGAGCGCACGTCGTCCTTGAGAACCATGGGGAACCAGTTCGCCATGACCTTCTCGTCACTGTTGGCTGCCTCTATGCTCAGCTCATAGAGCTGCAAGAACTCAGCAGGGTCGGGGGTGTCATCATAGAGCGGAGGCAGGTCGGGCTTGAACTTGTCGGGCCAGACGACGCTGCGCAGCTCGGGGTGAAGGCGCGGCAGCCCGCCGTGGTCACTGGAGCCCATAGTGGAGGCGGAGCCCGGTCTTGGTACCCGCGCGCCACCGCCGCAGGCGGCGTGCGATCCTGACATGGTGGTGCTGGGAGCGCGGGAGAGTTTCCTTGCGGCTGAGGGACTTCTTGGCAGCTTCCTTCTTCACGTGCGGGCGCCCTGCGCAGTGGGTCGTGCCGCGGGGCCGTGCACCATGGTGCGAGGGCATCCTCTTGATACGGAGGTGGCGGAGGCGCTCCATGGGCTACATCACCCATAGCTGGAGGTGGGCGAGAGTGATAGAGCTGGTGTGGGAGAGCCCCCAGCGGGGCTGACGAGCTCGGCGATGTGGTCCAGCCAGTCTTCATAGAGGTCGTCGACCGTGTGGTAACGCAGGAGCTCGCATGCCATGAGCAGCGCGGCCTATGCGTCCGTGGGTGCGTGATGAGCATGGGACAGCGAGCCGGCCGGAGTCAGGGATGGGGTGGCGGTGCGTCTATCCCCCCGCACAGAGGGGTGTAGCGATGAGGCTTGCTGCTCGTTTCCCGCCGGTCCGGTGGCGGCGTTGGCTGCGGGTGATGGAGAACGGCGGGGAGGTCCGCCAACGGGCGCCGTCTGAGCGACGCAGGCAGCAACGGTGGCCCGGCGCTCAGCACGGGCTCGGCAAGCGTCAGCCATGGATGTGGCGGAGTAGTGGTACATCGATCGATGGAGAAAGGCTTCAGCACACCCCTACCTGGTTCTTCAAATGTTGGATTACGGGTTCCGGCTAACCCTTGAGGTTCGAACTCTGAGGTGCGCACGAAGAACACTCTCTTCCTAGTTTGCTCGCTCAATGATCCCATGGCCTACCTAGACGAACACAAGGAACAAGAGACACAAGGCTTTATACTAGTTCAGGCCACCTTGCGGTGTAATAACCTACTCCAGTGTGGTCTTGGTGGATTGCCTCGCGGGCTAACGATGAACTAGTACAATGGATGAACAACCTCAGGAGGAGAGGTGTTCTAGAGCTCGGTGAGCTGTGGATGTGAGGATGGAATGGATCCGATCCCAGATCTCTCCCCCCACCTATGGTGGTGGCTAGTCCTATTTATAGTGGCCTCGGTCCTCTTCCCAAATGTAAGGCGGGAAGGGATCCCACAACAGCCAAATTTGAAGGGGGACAACTAGTACAAGCTATCCGGATAAAAGGTGGTCTTCGCCTGCCAAAGGCTCTGGTGGTGACGCTATAGTGGGCTCCGTGGTGACATCCGTCCTGCCGTCCTACTAGTCTTGGTCTCGTTGCTCCGGTATGGAAACCTTTGCCTGATGCCTCAGGGCTCCTCGCCTGCCCCTGCCTCTTTAGCGTGAAAGAGGAAATTGGCACACTACGCCAGCTGGCGCCCGCCTGTGCTTGGTCGTCACGGCTCAAGTCACGTGAACCTCGCGAGGTGCCCCTTGCATGGAGATCTCCGCTCCTCAGGAGCCAGCCTAGTGAGGCTGCCCCCTAGGGAGGTCTTGGTGTCGTCCGCCTCGTGAGGCTTGGCCCCTCACGAGGGTCTTAAGTGGATACTGCTGAAGATGGGCCGTACCAAGCCGTTGGTGGAGCCACGCACAAGCCCGCAGGCAGGCAAGTCTGGGCACCCCCGGTCCCAGAACACCGACAGATTGAGATTTGGGGCTCATGAATTAGACTTCGTATCAATGGATTGTTCCTCTTCCAGACAGTGATGTTCTTCGGCATGATCAAATCGCTTTCGATTAGCTTCTAGCGACATGCTGGGATAACATTCTCGCTGGGTCCGCTGAATATCTTGCGCCAAGGAGGTCACATGGTGGCGCGGCCGCAAGGAGACGCCAACACTGGCAAGCTACCATGATGTGAACCAAGTAGTCGTCTGACCTGGGTGGAGCAGCGCGGCGCAACAAACACTAAGGAGTGGAAGCTGGGTGCATTAGTGCCGCAAGTAGCACACCGCAGGTTTGGCCTTCAACTATGCCTAGTCCAGGACTAGTTCAGCTAGCTATGAGTCTGCCACATAATACATTTTGTGTGAACAAAAATATTTTGTTCAGATTGGTTTAGGGTGAGTGAGAAAAATAAATCAACATTTTTGTCCATGAGTCACCATCATACGCTTGTTCATGATATAATAATATATGCCCTAGAGAAAAGCTCATTCCAATTTGTGGCCGTTTTAAATTTCATTGTGGCTTCATATGGATCAATTTGAAGTCAGGCTATGATTTTGATTATTTTAATTTTTTCATAGTATTCCACATGGATTTCCAATTGAATCTTTTCAAATATTTCTGAGCATTTGTTCTCATATATTCTAGACCATGTTAGTACACTTTAGTTGTAGAAAATGTTGTAGCACATCCGGGCTTTGACCAGCCACACAAATGCAATGTTGATCTTCTTAATGTTGCTTAACAGTTAAATTCATTAAGAAAATGAATGTACTGGACATTCTCTCTTCTAAATAGTACACAATACTTGATTTTTTTAAACAATATGTCATATTGTTCATACATATCGATCATATCATATATAAAACATTGAATATGTTGTATTCACAGAGTTCACTGAGTAAAACATCTACTACTTTCTTATCAGCATATAGTCTAGCTTATTTCTATGGATAAACTACTATCGCAAAAAGTTACCGGCAAAGGTCCTTCCTCTCTCGGGTCTTCTTTGGCATACTTGATCTTCCAATTGTTGACTTGTGTCCTGAAATTTTACATCAATATCTTTGGTCTTCATGTTGTTAGACTTTTCTGTTGAACTTGGTGTCATTCTTGTGGTTGCACTAAAAATACTTTTATCTTTGGCGTTACGAACATCTGAGCCATTATGTTTGACCTTTTTTGCCTGAACATTTCTGGTATTTGGGCACTGCCCGTTTTTATTTATTGGAATTACTTTTTTCATTTTCTTCATCTTCCGAGTCTGATAATACAACAGATCTTCGCCTCCTTTTCCTGCAATCAATACTCGTTGATGCTCCTTCTCATGTACTATACTCCCATTGTTTTTATCTTCTGGATCCTCTTTAACAGGGACCAACTAAAATATGTATTTTGCTATGTTTGTACGATGAAGTATTCAATCACCTTTTTAACTGGCTCATTCAATTTTTTTCTATTTCTAGTTTTAACATGTCCACTTCATCATACATTGAATCCTCTTGAGAACAATGGTTCAAGAACTGTAAATACCTTCTTCAATAGTTCAATATGAATGAGTATAATAATTGGTGTTTAAATAGATTTCATAGTTTAATAGACCATTACCTCTTCAACTTTATCCTCTATGTAACGCACGAATATTTTCCTTACTGTATAGTTCTGCATGCCTAGAGTGTTCTTATTGTTGAGTTTGAATCGAAAGATAAGTCTTTGTCCACATAATTCTTGTGCAATGTTCGGGACTTCTTCAGATTTTCCATCTAAGGAATCCAACCGGAATGAGACTGATGTATTGAGCATTCTTCCAGCCTCTTCATCAAACAAAGTGCAACTTGTAGTGACACTGTGATCAGTAGTTTTAAGCCGAATGCAATACCTAGAATTACATTTCCTTAGTGTAACGAAAATGTGATAGTACATAATGATGGTTAAATCAAGAGAACATGGTTACCTAGGTGTTACACCTTCTAGATATGTATCCTGATTCTTCCAATAATAATTATGCGATTCTTTCATAGCAATTTTGTTGCAAACATCGCATGACATGTACCACCATTGAATATTTTCTTATAGTCAATCAATTGTGGCTTGTTCTGAACACAAAGTCCTGAAAGTTGAAGAAGAAAATATAGCACTTTAATGAGTATGCAGTTATTCATACAAATATGTCAAATACATCTGTAGGTCTTGGAGGCTTCTACAATATCGTACCTTAGAAGAGTTCTCATTCATCACCTCATATGTTGGGTTGTGGTGCCTAATTCTAGTAAGTTCTTTTAAGGTTATATCCTTCTATAAAACATTTGATCTTCCTGTGTACCTTGAGTACTTTTATCTATCTCCATCATTTTTGGTGAAGTTTCTTTGGTGGAGTGGCTATAAAGAAAAGTTAGTAAATGAAGATATATTATGAACTTCTATATTCTTTGAACATCTTCTTAATTACTTTAAAAATTAGGTAATTATTCATTTGGAGTCTATTAATACAAGTACCAACAAATGGCCTCAAATTTAAATTTACCACATGGGAGTAAGAATATGACCATCAACATACCTGGGCATTATTGGTATTTTTCTGGCCATTCTTGTATGGTATCTTTGCTAGCAAACTTGAAGTAGTAATCAGGAAAATTATCCAATGAACCTTTCATCTCATTTAATTTGTGTTGTATAAAAAAATAATTTTAATTTCATTGCAGACTAGCCGATATTTAGTCCAATCTACAACCTTAAAATTGCTAAAAGCATATATAGAACCCTCGTTGATCTTTGCTCTGTAAGTGTCAATTAGATTCTTCCAGATAGTAGCATGAACTGGATGGCGCTTCAAAATTTAATCAAAGAAAATCTTAGTAGTAATTTTAACAGTAAAACAATCCCATTTTTAATTATGTGAAGAAAATACCATCTCATCCATCAAGATCATATTGATGCTTATAAGTTCATCGGTCGAAGGGTTGATCGAGTCCCATATTTTGGCTTTAATATTAAATGTTTGTCCTCTTGTGGTTAATCACTCAACACTTCGTGTACGTCATAGAGATTTTGCCTTCAAAACAACTTAAAAGGAGTGGTTCATATGATAATGCTCTAATATTGCCCAAGGTTATTACATGGATCGAAAGATCTAAACAGACCTCAAGATTTCAGCGATATATTACCTTTTATGATGTTTCTGTCGTTTCTTCTTCTGTCCTTCGATGTGCTGGGCGTCCTACCATGTGTCGCCTCTTCTTCCATCCTTCGATGAGCTGGGCGTCCTACCGTATGTCCTCATTCAACTGCGCTCGGCGTCCTGCTCTATGTTACTCGTCCGATTATGCTGGGCCTCCTGCCGTATGTCACCCGATTTGATTATTATGGCGTCAACTTGATGGTGCAGTTGATTTTTTTTTGTTTGTGTTGATATGGCGTTGTGTGGATCTCCTTCAATCTTTGTACTGGCATGTGTGGATATGTCATCATGTGGATTTCTCTTCATCAATATTCGTACGCGTGGTGTTGGGTGTTCTGGCGTCTTTTAATTCTGTGGGTGTTCTGGAGTGTGTGCCCAACCTTGGTATTAGTCCAAAGGTTGTTGAGTTTCAATTGTGTACGATTAAGTGTCCAATGGAAACTATTCCGAGTGCAATAGTATATGTCTGCATCCTTGCCTAATATCAATCTGTTTCTGTTTCCTTCACGTGCAATAGTACATATCCGATCCAAATGCAATAGTATACGTTCGTGTCCTTGCCTAATATGAATCCGTTTTAGATCTCCACCATCGATAATCTTAGTTATTAGAGTGTCAAATCACCACCGTTAGTTTTCCATTCTTTTAAGTATATAATAGATGTAATCTAGATTATTGACTCTAGTGCAAGTGGGAGACTCAAGGAAATATGCCCTAGAGGCAATAATAAAGTTGTTATTTATATTTCCTTATATAATGATAAATGTTTATTATTCATGCTAGAATTGTATTAATAGGAAACTTGATACATGTATGGATACATAGACAAAATATAGTGTCCCTAGTAAGCTTCTACTAGACTAGCTCGTTAATCAAAGATGGTTAAGTTTCCTAACCATAGACATGTGTTGTCATTTGATGAACATGATCACATCATTAGGAGAATGAAGTGATGGACAAGACCCATTCATTAGCTTAGCATAATGATCGTTAAGTTTTATTGCTATTGCTTTCTTCATGTCATATACATATTCCTTTGACTATGAGATTATGCAACTCCCGGATACCGGTGGAATACCTTGTGTGCTATCAAACATCACAACGTAACTAGGTGATTATAAAGATGAGCTAAAGGTATCTCCGGAGGTGTTTGTTGGGTTGGCATAGATTGAGATTAGGATTTGTCACTCTGAGTATCGGAGAGGTATCTCTGGGCCCTCTCGGTAATACACATCATGATAAGCCTGGCAAGAAGTGTGACTAATGCGTTAGTTGCAAGATGATGTATTACGTAACGAGTAAAGAGACTTTCCGGTAATGAGATTGAACTAGGTATGAAGATACTGACGATCAAATCTCGGGCAAGTAACATACCAACGACAAAGGGAATAACATATGTTGTCATTATGGTACGACCAATAAAGATCTTCATAGAATATGTGGGAAACAATATGAGCATCTAGGTTCCACTGTGGGTTATTGACCAGAGAGGTGTCTCGGTCATGTCTACATAGTTCTCGAACCCGTAGGGTCCACACGCTTAACGTTCGATGACGATTTTGTATTGTATGAGTTATGTGATTTGGTGCTTGAATGTTGTCTGGAGTGTCGGATGAGATCACGGACATGACGAGGAGTCTCGAAATGGTCGAGAGGTAAGGATTCATATATAGGATGATAATATTTGGACACTGTAAGTGTTCCGGGGATACCGGGTACGTATCGGGTCACCCAAAGGGGTTCCGGGCAACCCCCGGCAAACTATATGGGCCTAATGGGCCAGGAGAGGGACATACCAGACCCTAAGGGGCTGGTGCGCCCCCCTATAGGCCGAATAGGAGAAAAGGAAAGGAAGGGAAGGGAGAAGGAAAGGGGAGGATTCGTCCTCCCCCTTTCCTTCCCCTCCCCCTCTCTGTCCTTCCCTCTCTGATAGTTATGGAAGGGGGAGGCCGACTTGTGCGAGGCGCCCAAGTAGGATAACTCCTACTTGGGGCTCCCCTTCCAGCCCCTCTCCTTCTACCACCTATATATGTGTGGGGGGCACCGCTAGAACACACAACATTGATTCCTAGCCGTGTGCGGTGCCCCCTCCACAGTTTACGCCTCCGGTCATACTGTCGTAGTGCTTAGGCAAAGCCCTGCGCGGATCACTTCACCATCACCGTCACCACGCCGTTGTGCTAATGAAACTCTCCCTCGACACTTTGCTGGATGAAGAGTTCGAGGGACGTCGTCGATCTGAACGTGTGCAGAGCTCGGAGGTGTCGTATGTTAGGTGCTTGATCGGTCAGAACAAGAAGTATGACTATGCATCCTCTTTCGGTCTATGTGTATAACACATACGGCAAGTTGTCAAACGCTTCCTCTTTCGGTCTACGAGGGTACGTGGACACACTCTCCCCCTCTCAGTGCTATGCATCTCCTAGATAGATCTTGCATGAGCGTAGGAATTTTTTTGAAATTGCATGCTACGTTCCCCTACAACTAACACCAGATTATTAACAGTAGCAATTTGACCAAGTGATGCCCTCTGGGTAGTGTTGGGGATATATCTATTGGGTATGAACCGCCCAGGAGGGGCCAGGTCATACCACGGGCGACTTATCAATGAAGATGGTGGCTCATACAATCCCATTGACGGCCCAAGACCCAGAGGCGACTTGAGGCCCAAGAGGATGAACCGCCATATGTGTATAACTTGTTTTGTAAGGCAAGCGTAGTTAGTCACCGAGCCGGACCCGATGTGTATGAGCCGGTCGGGACTCTGTGAGCTACCGGGCATCAACCTATGTATATAAAGGGATGACCCGGCGGCGGTTTAGGGACAAGTGACAACAATCGAGAGATAGGTCAAGCGTATTCGCTCCCTGGTAATCAAAACCCTAGCAATACAACGCAAAGCAGGAGTAGGATTTTACCTCATTGAGGGGCCAAAACTGGGTAAAATCTCCGTGTCCTTTGTTCCACTTAACCCCTTCAAGCTAACATAGTTGCAAACGCTCCACGACTAAGTCCTTGAACTAGGACATCTATCGTGTCAAGTCCACGACAGTTGGCACCCACCGTGGGGCCAGCGCATGATGGTTTCGAGTTCTTGAAGGGCAGCTTCCCAGGGATCAAGGGATACGCTGTGGGCCAGATGACCAAGAGTCGTCGTGGCAAGCTCTTACTACAAAAAAAAATACACTTCCGTGATGATACATGTTTGTCACAGTAGGTCGCATTTTTGTCATGCATGTACATCCATAGCGATTTTATGACAGAATCAAGATAGTCATACATGTGCTATCGTAGAAGTGTTCCATGACATTACCAAAATTATCATCATGGAAGTGTCCACTTCCATTATGATAAATTGCGCATCACAGAAGTGCTTTCGTCAAGGGTGACCGACACGTGGCATCCACCATAACGGAACGCCGTTAAGCTATCGGGTCGGATTTTGGATCCGATAAGCCATTAACAGCCCTGACCAATGGGAAATTTCCACATGTAAAATTCTGATTGGCCGAAGGGAACACCTGTCAGCTCACAAGAGGGCCAGATGTCGCCCGTCCATTGGAGGAGACATGCCTATGATACGTCGACACGTGGCTGGGCCCAACAGAGGCCAATATAGGTTAAAAAGGCCGGCCCAGTCAAAGGCCCATAGAACATAATCAGGTACTAGTGGGCCAGCCCAATAACGACCTGCTGAATAAAGGCCCATTTATGGCTCGAAGCTAGATCTAGCCCGTTAATTGTTTGCCCAATATTTGGGCCCATTTACGGCCCAAAGCCAGATCTGGCCCATTAATTGTTCACCCAATATTTGGGCCCATTTGCGGCCCGAAGCCAGATCTGGCCCATTAATTGTTCGCCGAATATTTGGGCCCAATACAGCCCAGTGACTTTCGGCCTGTTAGAGGCCTGATGTAGAAATGGGCCCATTTCAGCCCTGTGTGACTTTCGGCCTGGGAATGGCCCGTGCTGCCCATGGGCCATATATGGTCCGACGGGACATCGGGCACACTAACGACAAGTGCTAAAGGTGGCAACAGTTAAGCCCAACGTGACTTTGGGCCTGTTAAAGGCCTGTCGCGTAATTCGTCCCGTTGATGCCTGTGCTAAGCTTTCAGCCTCTTAAAGGCCCATGATATCAGTGGGCCAACTAAGGCCCGAGATATGTTTCGGCCTGGTAACGGCCCATGAGCTAACTGGGCCCAAAACGGCCCGGTCTACATTTCGGCCTGCTGAAGGCCCGTCGGCGACTAGTGAAAATTGAGGCCCAACATGCATTTTGGCCTGCTAAAGGCCAGTGGTTTCATCTCGGCCGTAACAGGCCAGTACAATATTCATCCTGTTAATTGCCCAACGCTACCTGGGCCAAACTAAGCGCTGGGTCGACAAAAGGCCCAACTAAAATATAGGCCAGTGTAAGTTTGGTCCTGGCGCAATGTGTGAAGGCCCCAATCATTCGGGCCCAAGAAAGACGCAGGCCGGCCCAATTATGGCCCGCTAAAAACCTGGCCCGTTAGAGTCGAATGTTTCGGTCCGGTTGACTACATCTGATTTTTTTCAGATAGCGAATGATGGCAGTAAGTAGTAGGAATTAAGAACAAACCTACTCTATACAATAAAGAAATTACGGCATAGTAACTAAGAATAAACCTACACTATACAATAAAGGATTTAAGGTATATTACATCCATTGGGCATCGAAGTTGGCCACCAGTGATCATAAAGCGCAACGAAGAAGCAGATTACAAAAACTAGGCACCATTGCAGCGTAACAAAATAATACTGAACCGAGACCACTTCCAAGACAGTTCGAGAAAGATTAGGACTTGCGGGGGAACTGCTCCGCAAGCTGCTGAGCAAGGCAGTGAGGCCGGCCTAGCATGTGGGTCATAGCTTCCAGGTGTAGCTGTTTAACGATAAGGTTCTCATTGGTGTTCTCCGCAATCTTTCTTAGAGATAGGACTTCAAGTCGAAGTTGACTTGCAGAATGCCTTTCTGCTAGAACTTGGGACTGAAGAAGTCGAACTGATTCAGACAACGAATTGTGTGAGCTTGTCTGGCTGTTAGTCTCAAGTAACGTGAACACTGCATCAAGACAAGACTTTGGGGTTGTCTTGCTATCTTCAAGATGTTTTGCCTTCTTTGCTGCAATATATGTTGGGTTTGTCTCACATCCTTCAGCAGACTTGTGCATGCCATCAGGCATATCACCCTGAAACAAAGCAGAGAGATGACAAGTTTTGCACGTGTATATACAAAGATGATAACTGTTCTGTCAATTCTATCCAATTTCAATTTATAAAATAAAGAGTAAGTTCAAAATATCAATAGCATAATTTGGCATTGTTCATAATGCGGGGAGCTTCACCACACTACTGGATTACCATGTCAACATAACAAGCATAGATGAAGGGCAAAGAAAATCATTGTATCTATTTTGGATAATGTGCACGGCATGTTGTTCATATCATCAGCCACATCAGTAAGATAAAATAGGAGATGACAAGGTGTAAACGCGGGCTGCTTCACCACAAACTAGATTATAGATCCACAAAAACAAGCATACATATAGGGATTATTAAGTAATGTGCATGGTATGAATAAGGAATTTGGTTTTACAAGTAAAACTTAGAACTTACGGTTCTTAAGAACATGCATTTTGGTAGAAACAGCAAACTAAACAACATTAAACGATAGGGAGTATGAGCAAATTAAACAGTAGTTGAGGATAAAGGCTTTAGAAGGACTGACTTACATTAACAGTTAACACCGGCTTTATAATGCCCTTCTCCATGTCAAGGGAAGCATAACTCAAGAATTTCAGCACAGAATCTTCTTCATAAGTATTGCCTGTTCTCTACATTTTGTAGAGAGTAATTATAGATATGATAATACTGGAAGGGATAGAGGATAATGAAGATAAGATGCAGATTGATGCTACATAATCAACTACCAATCCCTGGAAGTACAAGCGTTATAGGACAAAATGTACTGAAAGAGCAATGGGCTACACTTCCGCACTGGCATTGTCTGTGTATTCTACTTGTTGGTAAGATTAAATATAGATCTGATCTTTTTTAGTAAATGGTGGGCGAGGGAGATAAGATGCAGAATGCTACAAAATGAACTAATCCCTCTTCCGATAATACAAGAGTGTACTGTACAAAACATTCTTATATGGGACGGAGGGAGTAGCTGTTAATGTAAGTACAGTGATAGACCCCGTTCAGTCGTTACAGAGGACTGCAGAGCTAAACCTCTTCAAAAGCATTGGGTTGATTCTAAATTTATGTAAGAGTCCATATGGATCTTATAATGTCCACCAAATGGACGATTACGAGGCTAACATGTGAAGTGATTCTACATAATCAAATAGCTATGAAAGTAAGTATGGTCATACAGGGCAAGAGGTACTCACAAGAGCAATGCAGTGTGAAGTATAGTTGCGAGATTATGTGGTCCCTTGAGAACGAAAGTTCTTCTGCTAACAGTTTTCATACAAGTGAGACATTAAGGCAAATGCAGAAATGTAGTTCAAATTGTGATGTGATATCATAGACAGTACCTTATGCTGCAGCCGAGACCAATGTGTAAAAGTATTATTCCAGTCACCGTCGGATAAATGTAGCACCGGAGACTTTACAGAAATTTCATTCAGAGGCTTGCCATCAAAGTGCGCTTGCCTCAGGTAGGAACGATACATCATCAACGAGTGCTTGAAAAGCGTAACCAACCCTTGCTCATCATCACGATCCAGTTTGCTCCTCACCTATTTAAAAGAATGAAATCTTGTGTCTTCTGTCAGCAGCAACATATGCAGTAATGACTATGAATAACATTAGTACATTACTTGCGCGTAAGTTGCGCAGGAAGACTAGAAATTGTTCTGTGTCTGCGGTATAATCTTTCCATGAAGGAAAGATGCGCACAAAGTTCCTGACAACAACATAAGCTTCGTCTTCTAAACTGGGAAGAAATGGAGCAGGGGTCCTATTTGCTGCAATTGGGGCTCTCTCTGGTTCGAAAAGGGATTTGGCAACTGGATTTGGTGTACTCTTTACTGGAATGGGGGTTTTGCATCGTACAGCTGGTGCTATGTCAACTGGCATAATCATACTGTTTGCTGTAGTTGGGGTCTGCTGAGTTGGAGCAGCAGGAATGACCAGTGTAGTAGGGCTAGAGTCTGCTAGATTTGGGGTATTTTGTGGGTCAGGTGATATTGCAACTACACCTAATGGGCTATTTGATTTACCAGGTGCCACTACCTTTTCCAAATACTTTGCTTGTGCTCCTCCATGATCAGCAATCGCCCTCTGATACACAAGAACATCATTTGAATGGATAAATATGGTATGATGACAGATGGAATATGTACTAAAAATGGATAGGCAGGGCGTATTCACATACACGATGTGTAAACTAAGCTAATGGCAGTTCAACAAAGTAGAACCAATGCAAAGCATCAGTTGCAAGATATGTGCGAGCAATGTAACCTTGGAAAGTTAGAGCAAGTACCTTGATGGGTGAATAAGACAGGGCATCTTCCTCTGACTCCTCCACTAGGGAGCTACATTGACTTAGGTCTCCCTCTAGCTCAGAATCACTGTTAGGATCATATTCTAAGCATGAATATGTAGGTGGAGAGCGTTTGCATTGCATTGCATCCAGACTTGATTTCAGTCCCTTAATGCCAAGTTTGACAGCTATGGCATTGTTCTGCTTTATTATTTTCATGCGCGCAAGCTCATAATCATTATGATGTTGTTCAGAATCTAAGATTCATGAAAACATAAAAATTAGTCAGATTATCTATGGAATGCATTGCGGATTCAACTCGGAGAGTGTCTCCTTATAAACCCCTACATATGCAAAGTTCACCTCCCCAATCGTGCTGACCAAACCACACACAGAAATACAAACCCCTTATGTCTCTATAACAGGCAGGCACACATTTCAAAACTAAAGTAGGAACATTAGAATCATATGAAATTCGTATTTGAACAATTAAACTAAGCAATTATGAGTGGCGTAATGTTTAGCTTCAAGGGTGGAGTGTTGGTAGTGTGACACAAAGCAAGTAGGCAGATTTTATTCCATGTAAAAGATCAAAACCTATGTAAAAGCTGGAAATGACACTTTCTTTCTAGACAATGTAGTGTTCGTTACCCACACATGATGGAAGAGATCACATAGAGAAATACTATTCACTCATGTCTACGGTTCCAGTATTTAGAAACAGGGTGGTCCACCCTAAAAGAATATTGACAACAAATATGACAAGGCAAGCATAGATGTAGTGAATCAATCATTTACTTGTGAGCTTACTAGGACAAGTATGCAGAATTGTAACTGCAGTAAGAGACCATCCAAAATCTAAATGAAGAATTTTGTCTAGCACTTATTGTTTGCAACTAATCGATGTGAATAATTGGATATTATATCGAATGAGTAAGAAAGACAAGTAAAATTGTCGACAAACCTAGCTTGCAGTAGTAATCTGGGTCAATGTCACTACGACCAACAATCCAAGATGACTAGTTTCTGTTCCAAGGGCCGGAATTTTGAAAACCCTGTGAACTTTAGAGGTACTAAAGATTACCGAAATACATGTGAACCATTAAGTGGAGGTAGCATTGAGCACACAACAAACCCTAATGACAGTCCTGCCTAATGAGTAATGAATCAATTAGAAAATGGGTGATGAGGAGTGGCTGTTGAGTGTTGAGGACGTATCTCAGGATAAATCGGGTTGGCTTGGTGGGTGCTGCACGCCTGAGCCCTGAACGGACTAGGAAGGTAGGCACGAGGCGTGCCCGGGCAGCGGTGACGCTGTTGGGCGAGCGGCTCCTGGCCTCTTGTTAGTCCGACGTCTCCTCCTAGAGTCATGCCGTCTGGGGACGGCAAGTCGCCGGCTGGGGGCGAGTAGAGATCGGAAGCGCGCAGTGGAACAGAGGGGAATCGGGGCCTGGGATGACCCAAAATCCCAGGGTGGGCCGGCCCACCATGGGCACCCTGTAGAGATACACACCCGAGTGGCGAACATGCATTTTCGAAACTAATTTAGGAACATTTAGCTGACCAATTAAACAACTCTGTTTTGATAATATCAGATTCGTATTTGAACAACTAAGCTTGTTTAGCTTGATGGGTGGAGCAGTGTTATTATGACACGAAGCACGTATTCTGATCGTATAGTGATCATAAAATGGGGAAACTGTAAGCACATTTTTTTAGCAAAAGAGGGTTTCCCCTCCGATTTCTATTAAAGAAACCACCACGAAACTAACATGATCAATTAAACCCTACGCATGATCAATTAAACCGTATTATGGCTGTGCCATGGCAGATTTGAAGATGCAAACCGGAGAAATGATATTTAGCATCCATTGTTTGCTTCGAACTAAGAACTAAATTCTAAGAGTTGAAAAGAAAGTAGAGTAACCAAGTTAAGATCTATTTTTTGGTTGAGATGAAAAGGTTGAGGAGATATGAAGTACCACCTCTCTTGCGGTGCCGTGTAGGCATCGGGGGTGCGATGGCTGTCAGTGGCATTGAAGCAGATCTGCGATGGTAGACGGGTGCATCAGGGGATAAGTCCCGTTGCGGTGGAAGAGAAGGTCATGTGAGCGGCCCCGACAAAGAGGACGACGGCGCCGATGAAGCGAGAGGACGCGATGCAAGGCTATTGGTCCGTCACCGTGGATGAGAAACGTCCATCTCTAGCAGTGGACGACACGGTCTTGGTAGGTGCTCCGACAAGGTGGAGGACGGTGGTGATGGATGTGGTCGAGGACGGAGGTGATGGATGTGGTGGCGGACAGAGGCTGGTGTGGGGATGGGGTGTTCTAGCACGGATGGTGTATGAATGGGAAAATGGAGGGAGAGGTACGGGGAACCATGTTTTTGGGACGAGCCTGTCTGAAATATGGGAAAGTTACGAACTTAGCCCCCATTTAAAATTTGGATGTCTCGTCGGTTGGGGATAGGACGGTAATCTCGCATCTCGCCAATATTTTCCCAGAGAAATTTCGGGCGAGGAGAGGGTGGTTGGCGCCCATGGTTGGCACCCATGGTGTATGAACGGGGCTAACAGGTAGGGCGGTTGAGGGAGTCCTGGATCAGGGGGTCTCTGGACAGCCGGACTATATCCTTTGGCCGGACTGTTGGACTATGAAGATACAAGATTGAAGACTTCGTCCCATGTCCGGATGGGACTCTACTTGGCGTGGAAGGCAAGCTAGGCAATACGGATCCTTTGTAACCGACCTTGTGTAACCCTAACCTCCTCCGGTGTCTATATAAACCGGAGGGTTTTAGTTCGTAGGACAACATACAATCATACCATAGGCTAGCTTCTAGGGTTTAGCCTCTCCGATCTCGTGGTAGATCAACTGTTGTACTACTCATATTATCAAGAATAATCAAGCAGGACATAGGGTTTTACCTCCATCAAGAGGGCTCGAACCTGGGTAAAACATCGTGTCCCCTGCCTCCTGTTACCATCCGCCTTAGACGCACAGTTCGGGACCCCCTACCCGAGATCCACCGGTTTTGACATTAACATTGGTGCTTTCATTGAGAGTTCCTCTGTGTCGTCGCTGTTAGTCTTGATGGCTCCTTCGATCATCGATCGCGATGCAGTCCAGGGTGAGACTTTTCTCCCCGTACAGATCTTTGTATTCAGTGGCTTCGCACTGCGGTCCAACTCACTTGGCCATCTGGAGCAGATCGAGAGTTACGCCCCTGGCCACCAGGTCAAGTTTGGAAGCTTAAACTACATGGCTGACATCCGCGGAGACTTGATCTTCGACGGATTCGAGGCCCTGCCGAGTGCCCCGCACGGTCACGATGAGCATGATTTAGCTCTGCCATCGGACAATGTTCAGGAGACCGCTCCGAGCCTGAATTTGTAGCCAATTGCACCATCCATGGATGGGTGGATAGACCCCGCCACGGAGGCCATATTCTCAGCGGCGATCGAGTTGAATATCGACCTTACCCTTCACGGGAGCCGTGACGCCGAACTACCGGATTCTTCCCCGGCCACAGACTCCGAACCGCCTGCGCCCTTGCCTATCGAATCCGACTGGGCACCGATCATGGAGTTCACCTCTGCGGATATCTTTCAGCACTCGCCCTTTGGCAACATACTGAACTCATTAAGGTATCTCTCCCTGTCAGGAGTGTCCTGGCCGAACTATGTCCGGCAGGATTGGGATGCGGATGACAAAGAAATTCTCCGCCCACCCACCACCCACTTAGTAGCCACTGTCGACGATTTGACCGACATGCTCGACTTCGACTCCGAAGACATCGACGGTATGGAGGACGATGCAGGAGACGAACAGGAACCACTGCCCACAGGGCACTGGACGCACCCACAGAAAACAACGACGAAGAGCAGAAGGACGCGGCGAAGGATTGTTCCCTCGAGAAGCAGTCAAAGCGGTGGCATAAGCGCCGCTCCAAATCCCGCTCGGCAGAAGCATCGATCATATAAATCCAGCGATAGAGCAAAGCGAGCTAGCAGACGACAAACACGGCATTGAACCATCGTCCGACCACGGCAACATGGAGAATCAAACCGAACAACCCGACTCCGTCGAGGATAACAGTCCAGATAACATCACACCGGACAGGCACCCGGAGCAACAGAATACCCATAAAAGGCTTGTTGACACTGCGAGGAGTTTGAAAAAGCATAAGCAAAGGCTCAGGGCTGCACAAGACACACTAAGAATCAGATGGAGTGAAGTACTCAATACCAAAGTGAAAGTTGCTACCTGAATTCGATGAGGAGGCCTTAGATCCCCAGCAATCAAAAAACAAAACAGCCATCTAGTAGGATAGACGACCTCGTGGCCAACATAAAGCGGCAAACGACGCCGCACATAAGCCAGTACGCGATCCACGTGAGGGCTCGCATCAAAAGTACGGCGCAACCAGATCCATCTATGGGCCACGCAAGCATGCTCCAGCACGCAATGCAACACAACAAACATCCCAACACCATGGTACACCCAAATACAGGGGTGCCGCACACCCCTATGTTTCACCGATGAGGTGTTGGACCATGAATTTCCACAGGGATTCAAACCCGTGAACATAGAGGCATACGACGGAACGATAGAACCTGGGGTCTGGATTGAGGACTACATCCTCCATATCCATATGGCTCGAGGAGACGATCTCCACGCCATCAAGTACTTACCCCTCAAGCTCAAAGGGCCAGCTCGGCACTGGCTTAAAAGCCTCCCCGAAAACTCCATTGGAAGATTGGGAAGAGCTCGAAGACACTTTTTGGCCAAATTTTCAAGGGACCTACGTCCGAACCCCGGATGCAAACGATTTAAGTCATATAAGTCAACCACCCGGAGAGTCAGCCCAAAAGCTTTGGAACAAGTTTCTCACTAAAAAGAACCAAATAGTCGACTGTCCAGACGCCGAAGCCTTAGCAGCTTTCAACCACAGCGTTCAAGATGAATGGCTTGCCAGACACCTCGGCCAAGAAAATCGGAGAACAATGGTAGCATTAACAAGCCTCATGACCCGCTTTTGCGCGGGCGAGGATAGCTGGTTAGCCCGATGCAGCACCAGCGACCCAAGTACATCCAAAGTCAGGGACGAAAACGGGAAATCACGACGCAGTAAAAACAAGCACCGGAATAAAGAAGACAGCCCGAAGAGCACGGCGGTAAACGCCGGATTCAGAAGCTCTCGGCCAGATCAGCAAAAGCTGCCCTCCAAAGGCAACAGAGATGAAATGTCCAGCCTAAACAAGATTCTGGATAAAATATGTCAGATCCACAGCACCC